>NW_021821488.1:609393-889361 GCF_901001135.1 Rhinatrema bivittatum
AGTCTCATCTCATATAGCCTTTGGTGTAGATCCTGCATATTGGGGCAGCTATTCTCTGGACTCTCTCTAGCCGGTCTATATCCTTTTGGGGAATGGCCTCCAGACTTAGATACAATATTTTAAGTGAGGTCTCATCACTGACTTGCACAGAGGCATTATTACCTCCTTTCTTCTGCTTATTGTAATGGATGGCTTTAAGCAACACACCAGCAGCATGTCTCATGCACACAAACACCAGCCCAATCAGTTGCAGTCAGCAGGATTTTATTAGCTGAAATCTGCTCAAAAATCAGAACAAACTTCTTAATAATTGACATCATCTTAATTTTTCTGGAAAACCACAGCAAGTGATTGTATAGTATACTTTTTAAAAACAAATCAAATAAAATATAATACATTTCTCCTGCTAATCAAGCCATGGAAATGCAGCCATGCAGCCTGCTAAAATAATGCCACTTTCTGAGCTCCCAGAGTTAATTCTGGCTAGATGGGAAAGGAAGTACAACCCAGACTTAGGTTGGAGAAAACTCTACTCCCTTGTTCTTTATGCTAAGAACACAGAGAAGTTAATCAGCGCATCTTACCTGCTCACAAATGAGAAGAAAGGTAACTAATGACCTCTGACACAGGCAACTTGAGGATAGAAGAGATAAAGAGGAGGAAAGCACAGGGAGAGAAACAGCAAATTACTCATGCTGAAATATTACTTAAAACATAGAAATAACAAGGTACTTCCATTATTACAACTTTGATATTACAAACAAAACTGTACAAAAAGGAGCAAGCACTTTTGGCAGTCAATATTCCTAAGCCATTCAGATGGATAACTCATAAGTTATCTGTATAAATGCCAAGTTTTGCCATATTTAGCAACATAGCATGGGGAGTTACTGGGAGGGGTTTAGTTATCCGGCTAACTTAGTTGATTTTGAACTATATCTGGCTAACATCTGGATTCATTAAACCTCAATGTTTTTTTATAGGAGGGGTGCAACTATCACAAGACTTGTCACCGCGATAGTATGGACTCTCCCTCCAAAAACATTGCAGCTCTATCAAGCATTGTTTTGTCTCACGTCAAACACCACAGGACAAAACAATGCAGTTAAGAGCCCTTTAGGTGTACTGGTGGCCCCAACCTCAAGGGACTGCCATAGCCATAAAGGGCTGTCAGTAGTCTAGGCATACAGCACTTGTCAAATGTTGTTTTGACAGGTGCTATGCTGTTGCGACCGTCGGTCTTCGACGGCTTTGCCCTGCCTACCCCTCACTCCTTGCGGCTCCTCCCACTCACCTTGGACTACTGGCTGCCGCGGCGTCTGTTTTCCATCCTCTCCGGCGTCCCCAGACCAGCTTTGGTGCTGCCTCCCGCCATGCTCCTCCAAGGTACCTTAGGGCACACACGCGCTCACCGCCCTCATCTTTATTTCCACATTGGCGTGAACCTCAGGGGTGTTCCCCTGTTATGACGTCACGCTGCCCGGATATTTAAGCCTACAGTATTTGCTAGCTCATCGAGTTAGCAACGGTAACTCTAAGGATGGGATTCGCTCTCCATACCGAAGCTGCTCTGCTACTCCAGCACTATCTGGAACTCTTACACCCTTTGGGGTTGCTAACGGGGTACCCACTCCTCGGGGGCTTCTTCTGCTTCTTTCAGGTGCTATCAGGAAACCAGTACTCGCTCCTCAAGGGCCCATGTTCCCTGAGTCGCTGCCTGCATCTTCAAACCTTTCTACTTGGAAAACTTCACTAACAGTTTCCATCTGTGAGTGCAACTACCATCTATTCCACAGTACTGCTTCACTGGAACCAGGTACTCGCTCTCGAGGGCCTGCCCTCTGTTCCGGTGCCAGACCTCTCGTCTAGTGGAATTTCTGTTACTGCTATGTGAGTACAATACAACTGAGTATCTCTGCTCTAAGGGATAAGGTACTCGCTCCTCGAGGGCCTGCTCTCCCTGTCACGGAGCTTCTCCTAATTCTATCTGGGACTCTGAATGCTTCTCATCGTGTACTCATAACTCTCAGTCTCTTTCCACTACAGCACAGCCAGCAGAGGATTCGCTGTTCCAGCGTTCTGTGGGAGACCTAACTGCACTAACCACATCCTCTGGCAACAAATCCCAGAGCTTTCTTGTGCGTTGAGTGAAAAAGAATTTTCTCCGATTAGTCTTAAATGTGCTACTTGCTAACTTCATGGAATGCCCCCTAGTCCTTATATTATTTGAAAGTGTAAATTGTTGACCGATATCACTGTATTCCAGTGTCTCCATGACACATCCAAAATCAGCTTGTCCCATGACTTCCTCTAGATCTTCTGTAAAAGAATTTACAAGAGGTCTCTTACTAACATTTGTTCTATAATATTTTCAAAGAAGATTTTGAAGCACTAATGTGCATGGTTATACAATACAAGAACTCTTTGCCACTATGCCAATTAGAATACTTGTGAAGAATCAGATTATTGGATTTGTAATTTGTTGAAATATATTGTAGGAAACCTTATTTTGAGCAAAGTGGAAGATCTGGCAGCTTTCCCTGTAAAACTCTTTTCCCATGACAGCATGGCTAATTCAGCCCTGCTATCGACGGGAAAAGAGTTTTACAGGGAAAGCTGCCAGATCTTCCACTGCTCAAAATAAGGTTTCCTACAATATATTTCAACAAATTACAAATCCAATAATCTGATTTTTCACAAGTATTCTAATTGGCATAGTGGCAAAGAGTTCTTGTATTGTATAACAATGCAGAGAGTAGATCTTTGTTCTCTCTGCGGCTGCGCGTGGGTTCCCGCACAGGAAGTAACAGATTCTCCTCAGTCTGTTTTTTTTCCGCGCACGGGAACGCACGCGGAGCTCGATTCTCCTCGTAAAAAATAAAAAAAGAATGTGCAAGAAAACGTCTGGATTCAAGCCCTGTCCCTGCGGTAAGATCATGTCCGTTACCGAAGGACATGATCGCGGCTACCGCTGCTTGGGACCGAGGCATAAACAAGACGACTGCCAATTCTGTGCTCGCATGTCCCCGCGAGCGAGAAGACATCGGGCCTACAGAATGATGGAGTTAACGTTAACTAATAGGCCTTCAACGACCCATTCCTCTCCAGGACAGGAATCAAGGTTATCGTTTCTAAAAAGGAGATCTTCTTCATGCAGCCAACCGAACTCCGGAAACGGAGGTAAGGCATCCCAAAGAGAAGTTCGTGGGCCCTCACCAAGAGTGCACAAACGGCGGTGTCATAGGTCTACTGAACCTACTCAAGTCAGGCCAGAGATGCAGGTTTCAAAATCGAAACACCGCTCTACAGGCTGACAAAGTTCACAGCGCTCTCTCCCGGCACCGCAACGGACATCGAGCTCGGATTCGTTTAGAGGGACGCCACCATCGGCGCAAGGAGACGCTTCAGAATTTTTGGAATCGGCGGCGAATATCACACCGCCGGAATCGGCGCAGGGATTGGCACACAAAGAAAGGGCGCCGGAAGCGGCGCCAAGAGCACAGGTGCCGGGAGCGCCGCCGACACAGCGGGCGCCGGAAGCAGTGCAGAAAGCGCGGGCGCCGGAAGCAGTGCAGAAAGCATGGGCGCCGGAAGCAGCGCAGAAAGAACGGGCGCCGGAAGCGGCGTCAAAGGAGCGGACGCTGGGGTCGGCGCCGAAGGAGAGACCGACGTCGGCGCTGAATGCAGGGACGCCAGAATCGGTGCCGAGGGATCAAAGCTAGAAAGAAAAAGGAGACACAGAACTACACATGATGAGGGGCATCGACATCACAAACGACGCAGAGAACATTCGAATGAAACTCAGTCCTCTCATGCACGTAATACGTCAAACTCGATGTCCCATAGTCTTACATCCCACAGTAAGGAAAGCTCTAGGCATATTAGATGAATCACGTCTTCTGACAAATGACAACATTCACTGAGACATCTCAATTCCTCGCACCGGGCTAGGGACAGCGCATGTTCCAAAGCATCCAATTCAGAGGATGACTTTATTCATTCCCCTTTCAGATCGATGCATGTTTCCTCAACTGCATCATCAAGAGCCGAATCCAAATCTTCGGCAAGTAATTTGACGGAACAAGGTCACGCCCAGACCAGTGACATCACCCACACACTCGGGTCCTACGGACAACTCGGGCACCCGTAGATCGATGCCACCCAATACACAGAAAGCTTTCTGGGATCTCTCTCACTCGCTGGCGGGATTCTTTGAGACCTTGCAATCATCTTTCACTTTGCCTCCAGAGGACAAAGAGAAACCCATACAAACCACAGAGAAACCACCACCATCGATGGGAGATCAAGATCTCACCCCACAAGACCTATCTTACCCGAAATGCGTGGAAAAGATGGGAACAATTTTGAAATTAGAGGTACAGAGGTTACCGGAGCCTAGAGCGGAAACCTTGGGCCTCCTAAAAATATTTGACATGCCAGGTGAACCGACATCCCTACCCCCACACAGCATGTTACATGGAGCTCTACAAAAATCCTGGGAAACTCCATTTGCACTTCCAGCAGTATCTAGGAAAACAGATCTGAAATTCAAACTTCAGAAACCCTCAACATACTCAATGCCACAATTACCACACGAATCGATAGTAGTAGAATTGGAATTGTAGAGGTCTAAATGGTCCAAGACTCATGCTTCCAACCCACCAGGCAGGGATAATAAATGTCTCGATGACTTTGCAAAACGAGTTTACCACAACGCAATGTTGAACGCGCGTATTCAACATCATCAGTTCTACATGGTCCAATACATGTACGACTGCCTACAAGGAACTAAGGGTTCCGGACCCCCGCTGAACGACCTCCTGCAGTCGATCTCCTGCCGGCGCCATTTTCCGTACGGAAAACGATTCACGGCAGGAGATCGCTCCCGGACCCCCGCTGGACCCCCAGGGACTTTTGGCCAGCTTGGGGGGGCCTCCTGACCCCCACAAGACTTGCCAAAAGTCCAGCGGGGGTCCGGAACAACCTCCTGCAGTTGAATCGTGTTGGTCTATGGCCAAATGGCGCCGGCTGAAGACAACACGATTCAATAGCAGGAAGCTGTTCCGGACCGCCGCTGGACCCCAGGATAATTTAAGGCATTTGGGGGGGGGAGTTCGGGAGGGTGGGGGATTTAATTTAAAGGGTCGGGGGTGAGTTTTAGGGGGTTTTAGTGTGCCGGTTTTCCTGCCCCCCCCTTCCCCCGATTTAGCTACGGACCGCCACTGGACCCCCAGGTAATTTAAGGCATTTGGGGGGGGGGGGTTCGGGAGGGTGGGGGATTTAATTTAAAGGGTCGGGGGTGGGTTTTAGGGTGTTTTAGTGGGCCGGTTTTCCTGCCCTTCCCCTTCCCCCGATTTACGATTTTTTGACGATAAATCGGGGGAATTGGTATTGTATCGTGGCCCTAACAATTTTTGACGATTTAAAATATATCGGACGATATTTTAAATCGTCAAAAAACGATTCACATCCCTAGACTTTAATATGCCAGATGTAGACTGGAAAATCCCATCTACAGAATCTAAAAATAGTAGAGCGATAGTGGATGCCATGCAAGTAACTTTGTTCAAACAAATGGTAATTGAACCCACTTAGTGCTCACTAATGGAGATAATGTCTCTGATGTCCAGGTGGGTACCCACCTCAGCACCAGTGATCACCAAACGGTATGGTTTAATATCAATTAAAGAATATGGAAAAGAAGCACAAAGACCCGAGTTTTACAGTTCAAAAACACGGACTTTGAAGAAATGGGGAAGTACTTAGAGGAAGAACTAAAAGGCTGGGAGAACGAGAGAGATGTGGATCAGCAGTGGACCAATCTAAAAGGAGCAATTACCAAGGCAACTACTCTATATGTTAAAAATGTAAAGAAAAGCAAAAGAAAAATGAAACCTATCTGGTTCTCAAAGGAGGTGGCTGACAAAATTAAGGCTAAAATAACAGCATTCAAGAAATATAAAAAATCCCAAAGCGATGAGAACAAAGAACAATATTTGAGTCAACTGAGGGAGACGAAGAAACTAATCAAGTCGACAAAAGGTCAAGCGGAAGAGAGGATTGCCAGAGATAAAGAATGATAACAAAACATTTTTCAGATACATCAGTGAAAAGAGAAAAGTTCAAAGTGGTATAGTGAAATTAAAAGGTGGATATGATCAATGCGTGGAGAGAGAGACGAAGAAATGGCAGAAATATTAAACGAATACTTCAGTTCTGTGTTCACTAAGGAGGATCCTGGAGAAGGACCATCTCTACAGTACAAGAAACTGGAAGGAAGTGGAATAGACAAAAACCCTTTTACAGTAGAAAATGTATGGGAAGAGCTAAAGAATCTGAAAGTGGACAAAGCCATGGGACCTGATGGGATTCATCCAAGGATACTGAAGGAGCTCAGAGATGTGCTGGCGGGTCCGCTGTGTGACCTGTTCAATAGATCCCTAGAAACGGGAGTGGTGCCGAGTGATTGGAGAAAAGCGGTGGTGGTCCCGCTTCACAAGAGTGGGAACAGAGAGGAGGCTGGTAACTACAGACCGGTTAGCCTCACTTCGGTGGTGGGAAAAGTAATGGAGTCACTGTTGAAAGAGAGAATAGTGAACTATCTACAGTCTGGAGAATTGATGGACCAGAGGCAGCATGGATTCACCAGGGGAAGATCCTGTCAGACAAATCTGATTGACTTTTTTGATTGGGTAACCAAGGAATTGGATCAAGGAAGAGAACTCGATATCATCTACTTAGATTTCAGCAAAGCTTTTGATACGGTTCCGCACTGGAGACTGGTGAATAAAACGAGAAGCTTAGGAGTGAGTACCGAATTGGTGACCTGGATTGCAAACTGGTTTACGGACAGAAAACAATGTGTGATGGTAAATGGAACTTTCTCTGAAGAGAGAGCTGTGTTAAGTGGTGTACCGCAAGGATCGGTGTTGGGACCGGTTCTGTTCAATATCTTTGTGAGCGACATTGCGGAAGGCATAGAAGGTAAGATTTGTCTTTTTGCGGACGACACTAAGATCTGCAACAGAGTGGTCACGCCGGAAGGAGTGGAGAGAATGAGACGGGATTTAAGGAAACTGGAAGAGTGGTCGAAGATATGGCAGCTGAGATTCAATGCCAAGAAAGTCATGCATATGGGGAGTGGAAATCTGAATGAACTGTATTCGATGGGGGGGGGGGGGGGGAAAGGCTGATGTGCACGGAGCAGGAGAGAGACCTGGGGGTTATAGTGTCTTATGATATGAAGTCTGTGAAACAATGCGACAAGGCGATAGCAAAAGCCAGAAGAATGCTCTCCTCGGGAGAGACGCCGACGTCCCGACGTGGCTGGCCCCGCCCCCTGACGCGCGCGTGGGGAGGAGTCCAGTTTCAAGGGGCCAGCGCGGGAAAAACCTCAGCTGAACCCAGGATGACGTCAGACACCTCAGGATACTAATATCCTGCTACTAGCTCTCTTCTACGCCTTGCAACAAGGCTCCTGGACTTGTCCTGTGGTTGCTGCGTTCCTGGTTGTCTTCGTCCACTTCTGCCTGCTCCCCTTGCTGTTGATTCTTCTGGCTCTGACCCCTCGGACTGGCTTTGGACCGCGTTGGACCGCGTTCTGGCTCTGACCTCTTGGACTGGCTTTGGACCGTGCTCTGGCTCTGACCCCTTGGACTGGCTTTGGACCGTGTTCTGGCTACGACCCCTGGATTGGCTGCGGACCGCTCGCTGGATACGAACCCCTGGACTGACTGCTGACCGTCTCTGGAATCCGACTCCTGAATCGACCTTGGACTACCTTCGACCTGATGGAGGCGCCAGCCGTCCGGACCCCACAACCTGCAGGAGGCGCCTGCATCCGGACCACCTTCCACCTTCAAGGAGTTGCCTAAGTCCCAGCGGTCATGTCCCTACGGGCTCCTCCTGGGGGGACTTCTGCTTCCAGGGTGAATCTCCAAAAGTCCCAGTGGCCGGACTCCTAAGGGCTCCTCCCGGGGGAGTACCGGTATCCAGGGTGAAGATTCTTCTATCACCAGGGGTTGACGTCAGCCATCCTGCCAGTAGGTACGGAGTCTTTGGTCGCATAAGGCTTCACCGTAGTCCAGTATCTAAGCTTGATCCGGGTCTCCAAACCACCTCCTGGTTGGGACTCTTGCTGTGGGTCCTCACAGCACTCCACCTTCTGTCCCAACCGGCCCAAGGGTCCACAAACATAACAGTTATTTCTGTACAAACAAGCACATCAAAGGCAATGGGTATCTGAACCTCCAATATGGCAAACCCATATATAAATTGGCAGATTTCCTTTACTTTATTCTCAGATATTTGCGGAATAGGTGGGGAAAATTCAATTTGTCAACCTTAAACTTGTCTGAAATCTATCTGATTTGAGTTAAGGTCAAGCTGGTTTGCACATTTTCACCAATGAGACAGTCAGAAGGAATATATGTGGAGCGATATAGAAATCTGTACTTATAAACAAAATGTGGGAAAGTTTAGACAGAAAATCATAAAAAAATAAACCCCATATAACCAGGAGCCCTGGATGTTCTCCGTATGGTTGTGTGCTCAGATTCTGCCTATACAGCTCTATATGCAGATTCTGCCTATACAGCTTCCCCTACAAATATTAATAAGCAGTGCTGGGTAATTTTAATGTGCTAAAATAACATTAAATTTAGTGATCAAAATATGCAGTTGAGCTCTTACTGACTTAATAATGCAGATACTTGGAACCCATATGGTATTAGGCCTATTGTAACATGTGTTGTGTGTCATTTGGGCCCTCAGAAAGCCATGAGTAAACTGAATTACAATTACAATATAGGAAACCTCCAAAATAGCACTAACTGCCTGACCTCAAATCTATCTACAAAAAAGCAAACAGGCCCTAAATCACTTCCTATTAAGAAAATAAAACAAGCCAGGCTGATATAGATTCCTTCACAGAAACTGCCCACTTTCAGAATGCCTTACCTTGGTCACACATGCAAAACATAGACCCTTACCAAATACAGAATAAAGATACCAAAAAAGTATAAATAAACACACCCTCTCTAACATGTTCATTCTCATATAGATGCACTCTCTCAGGCTCACAGGTATGCTCATTGACTCACGCATGCTCTCAGGCTTACACGCAGGCTCCCTCACACACACACACACTCTCTCTCAGGCTCACACATGCTCACTACTCTAGAATATAATACACCCTTGTAGTAGGGATGTGCAGAGCAAAATTTTATGTTCATATTTTTTATGTCCGAAAGGGGGTCCCACTTGCGGCCAATATGGACATAAAAAAAATCCAATGAGTTGGGTATATGTACATATGTGCAAAAAAAAAATTTAAACCCCCTCACCCTCCTTAATCCCCCCCCCAGACTTACCACAACTCCCTGGTGATCGAGCGAGGAGTGAGGACGTCATTTCTGCAATCCTTGGCGAGAAGCATGTGACGTCGGTGGCACGTCGAGTGACGCGGCGTCACGTGATTCCCGGCGAGTTCGCGCCGGACGGCTCGTTCGGCCCAAAAAGAACTTTTGGCCAGCTTGGGGGGGCCTCCTGACCCCCCCAAGCTGGCCAAAAGTTCTTTTTGGGCCGAACGAGCCGTCCGGCGCGAACTCGCCGGGAATCACGTGGCGCCGCGTCACTCAAACGCGACGTCACGTGATTCCCGGCAAGTTCGCGCCGGACGGCTCGTTCGGCCCAAAAAGAACTTTTGGCCAGCTTGAGGGGGTCAGGAGGCCCCCCCAAGCTGGCCAAAAGTTCTTTTTGGGCCGAACGAGCCGTCCGGCGCGAACTTGCCGGGAATCACGTGACGTCGGCGTCACGTGATTCCCGGCTCGTTCGCGCCGGACGGCTCGTTCGGCCCAAAAAGAACTTTTGGCCAGCTTGGGGGGGTCAGGAGGCCCCCCCAAGCTGGCCAAAAGTTCTTTTTGGGCCGAACGAGCCGTCCGGCGCGAACTTGCCGGGAATCACGTGACGCCGCGTCTGAGTGACGCGGCGCCACGTGATTCCCGGCTCGTTCGCGCCGGACGGCTCGTTCGGCCCAAAAAGAACTTTTGGCCAGCTTGGGGGGGTCAGGAGGCCCCCCCAAGCTGGCCAAAAGTTCTTTTGGGCCGAACGAGCCGTCCGGCGCGAACGAGCCGGGAATCACGTGACGCCGGCGTCACTCGACGTGCCGCCGACGTCACATGCTTCTCGCCAAGGATTGCAGAAATGGCGTCCTCACTCCTCGCTCCATCACCAGGGAGTTGTGGTAAGTCGGGGGGGGGGGGGATTAAGGAGGGTGAGGGGGTTTATATTTTTATTTTGGCTCAACAATCGCGATTTCCCACATATCGAACATATCTATGTTCGATATGTGGGAAATCCAATCGTTTATGTCGAATCAATTTTTTAAGTAAAAAAAAAATATGAGTTGCGTTTTACTAATGCGGTCAATCCGAATGCACACCCCTACCTTGTAGTAGGAGTGCAGATTGGAAAACAGAACAAGTTGGACTGCTACAGATCCTGACACAGAAACTACCTGCTAGCAGACAGACCCTCACCAAATACAAAATTGACCACAAATCAGAAACAGAAAAAGTAGGCAAAAGCTGAACTGGGAAACCCAAAAAGCCAGACACTGCCAGCAGTGTAACACTGGAGGAATAAAAGCAAATGCATTTTTCCTGGTCTGTACACAATATAAATATTCAGAATGCACATTTCGTAAAAATGACAGAAAACCAAATTCTTCCCAAAAATACGACTGGGTCCACAGGTGAGTACTACTGTATCACTCATTCACTGGCCTCCGAGGGTCTGTACTGTGTACGCTTCATCGTTAATCATCTTCGTTAGGCTGCCCCAGGAAAAACAGATTTGGTTCAGATTTCTTGGCCATGCTGTTCTGATGAAATGTCTCTGCTTTTTCTTCACTGCCTCGCACAAGACGCTGGAATCACAAATTTGCAACCAAAATCAGATTGTCCACAGGTTTTTTTTTTCTATACATAGTAGTAGTAGTAGAGGAGAAGGAGATTGCTCACTTCAGCAGGTACCACCGCCGTGGTATACAGCAGTGGCAGGGAGCACAGCTGCAGGAGGTGGCAAGGCGAGGGGTGCGGAAGGACAGAAGGAGCTGGCACATGAGGAAGCAAGGGATATACCAAATGGTCTGCAACCCAGGAGACAAGCCAATGCGGAGGAATTGGGGAGCATGCATGCTGTTTGCCATGCGGCGGGACTGTAAAGATTTCCTTCCTATCCTCCGTGCGTGGTCGGACCTTGAGCTGGTGATCCTGTTCCTGTCGGTCCCATCGTGGACCACATGGGCCAACTCCACTGTGGTGGACCGTACCACCCAGCGTCTGGCTGCATTCCTGTTTGCCCTCCGTCACGTCCGTGTTCAATCACGCTTCCTTTGCCTGCCGCCGTTTTCTGTCCATTCCTGCTCCTTCCCGTCTGCGCCTTATTTCCTCTTGCGGCCGGTCCTTCTTTTCCCCGTCCCTTTGTACTCATTCTCTCTGGTCTGCATCCCCTTCCGGATCCTTCTTCTCCCTCCCCCGTACGCGAGGATCATTCCGCCAGCGTTTCTCGGGGTTCTGCCTCCTTCGGTTTCCGGTTCTCTCCCCTGGTCTGCCTTGCTCTCCCCCGTGCATCTTCTCTTCCCTCAGCCATCTCTTTACTTCTATGGCGATCGCGGGGAAAATTTAAATTTATTTTTTTTTACTCACATTTCGGCAGGTTGTGGGAGGGAGTGCTGGAAGGTCCCTATCCTTTCTGGCCTCTTCCTGGCCTGCCTTCTGTTGGGCACATTGTGTGCCCCAGCTCCTTCTGCCGGCCTGCCTGTTGCCTGCAGCCTCTCGCGGCAAAAAAGGCAGTTCCCTGCCTCTTTACTCCCGCACTTGGGCCTGTTGTCCTTCCTTCTCCTCCCGTCCTCCGATGAGCCCTCGTGCTCCAAACGCGACTCCTAACGTAGGCCTCTTCACTCGAGCTCCGATCGCACCTTTAAACGTGAACGCTGGCTGTGCAAAGAGGGCTGGCCCGATGCTCACCTTGGTTTTAAGGACCTCGACATTGCGAGAAACACGAGGCCGACGTCACCATGCTTCGACGCGCCAACATGGTGATGTCACCACATCGCGCGCGTTTCTCCTCCCCAGGTCCTCTCCTGGGGAAAACAGCCCGACGCTGCGGGTACCATGAGGACGCCACCAGGGAAGGCAGGGGAGGGTGCCCCTCCGGCAAGTGCCATGTTAAAGGGGGCCCTCCCCGCAGACGCTTGTCGGTCCTTCCAACTGTAGTACCACAGAATTCTCTTGTTTCTTTTCTTATAGTCTTTTTCCATCAATTTGTGCAGGACTCATATTCCAGGGCCGGGGAAACATCCATCCTCCAAGGCTTGGTTAAGTGGAGTTCCCAGGGAGGGCAGGGTCTATTTAGCATGGTCAAAAACCCAATCTGGTAAAAATGGTAAAGGGTCAATGGCATAGAAAGTATCTCTTCTTTCTCTCCCCAGGGTGGTGAAAACACTGGATTGGTGTCCCCAGTGATTTGAGATTTCCCTTACTGAAGATTAGCAGATCTTCTGGATCTTTGTGGTTCTTACACAGTCTCTTTATTTCTTCTTTCTGGATCCCTGATGTGAGGGATCCCCTTGAAGCAAGCAGCTCTCTTTGCTTCAAACAGGAAGGAAGGGCAACCAAAACTTCCTCGTGGATCTTGAAATCAGCAGGTTACTGACACCTCCTTCTTCATGGATGGCAGTTCTTCCCTAACCTGTACAGCCTCAGACACAGGGCTCCCCATGCCCTGAGCCTAGGAGGTGTATAGGTTTTCACAAGGCTCCTATCATCTAAAATCTTAAACCTGAAAAAATAGACCCAGAGGGAAAATCCTAACCAGCCAGGGACTGAATAAGAAACCCCTCCCAACCCTGGTCAGGACCACTAGGCACAGTTTGCCTAGCTCGTCTAACTGGGCTTGAAAAACCAACTCAAGCAAAACTCCTAAATAGCTCCTAACTTTCAGCAAACCAAAAGGGGCTGCCTCCCAAGCTCTCTGTAGAGAGCTGCTATAGAGACCCTCCAAGGGGACGGCCATTCCAGGCCCCCATATACCAACCTGCACTCTCACCAACTGAACTAAAGGTTCATACAGGCCTTAAGGATGACCTAAGCGAAGGATCCATTGCACAATTGTTGAGTTCTCTCTTCTAAACAATGGAGGAGGCTTCCTTCTATCAAGAGGAAGCTGATATCATAAAAATCAAAAGAGAGGATGACTTCCAGCCATCCTAAGAGGAAGGAGATAGGGGAGGGAAGGAGAGGAGATGGAGCACATCCAGGGCCCATGAATATCTAATGAAGTTTGGGAGAAATAGGAGTAAGAAGCATCACCCTTGATACTACAAGAAGTAGGAATTAAAGTACATCTTTGATACTTCAACTACTTTGGAAGGGCAGCACAAAAGCATTCTCTAGAACCCAATGAGAGAGAAGAAATCAAGTAACTAAAAGAACTAATTAAATTGTTGAAACATCTGAATTTAAGAAAGACTTTAAGAAGTCACAAGTTTACTGAAAGTATTATGAAAATGAAATACACAGCTGTAAAGACTTTAAATACATAAGTGTACTTTATCAGTAAAGAGAAATGTTGGAAACCACCAAACAACCCTCAGGTATCTTATTGAGTATTGACTTTAATATTCTCTAATGCTGAGATTATCAGTGCTGTGTGCAAGAGACTTAACTATGGGAAAAGTAAAGAGCAATGTGAGAGCCTTGAAACGAAACTTTCTACCCACATAGAAAACCCTGGAAATAAATCTAATAGAATAGCTACAGTGTTCACCTTTGAATAGAAATATGAGATATGGTCTCTGGAATGTTATCCTAGTTCCAGAATCACAGTGATTACATATCTCTGGTTTCTTTAACTTTTAAGGAAGGAGAGTTTTGGAGGTCCCCTAAATTCAGGCCTCACAGCCTGTCTCAGAGGGACTGGATTTTGCCTTGATTGCCAGTTCCTTCATAGACCTGGAAGTAGTACTGACCTTTGAGAGAAGAAGAGATGTTTTGTCTTTTCAGAGAGTTGGCTTGTTTTTTACGTGCTCTCAGCTCAGGAGGGTTGTTACCCCATGCCTGAGGGGAATGACATTGGGCTTCTGTTCTCTACAACCACTTATAGTGGGGTCTGCAGTTGCCCGAGTGCTTCTTCGTCCTGCCGCCAGTGAAAATGGGGACTGTAGTGTCTGAGAAAGAAGAACTATGTTTTTTAAGGAATTTTTTTTTATTCTTTTAAGAGAGGAATTTTTTTTTTTACCACCAAATTCCTACTTATTTTGGACAAGATATTATTCTACTTTCCTGTCATCAGGAAGGGATACGGGACATTGACTCAGAGGTTATAGATGGAGAAATAATTTGTGGCACTTGGAGTTTTCATTCTTCTTTGTGTTCTTATGATTTTTTCTATTTTGGCTTGGATATTATTTTTTAAGGTATGGTATAGCATCCTGCCTGCTCTTTCTACAATCAAGAACTTGCCTGCTGAGATCTATTGGAGTGAGTACCCTGGGGAGAGAGACTGGCCCTGGGGATCGTGTGTCCCATTTATTCTGGCTCTAAATTGAAGACAGGGATATACTGTTATAGCTTGACTGTAGAAGCCTATGAACTTCTGATTTTATCAGTATTTTTGAAACATTGTTGTAAACATTGTCTGCTGTTAACAACAGAAAATAAAGGTTGTTTCTGTTTAGATATACCTCAGAGCAAATCTTTATTGTATCTGCTGATGGGATAGCTGGAGCCTAAGTAGATCAGGAAGTCAAATGAGTTTTTGTCAGACCGATTTCAGAGGGTGGATATAAATGTTTCCAAATGATCCGAGTTCCCCTTTCTTACTGAGGTCCCACTGGGGTCTGCTTTTCCCAACACATTATTTAACATCTATATTTTTCCCATTTCTCAACTCAGTGGCATCATTTGCTTCAGGCACACAGGGCCCGTGCCCCAAGTCTCATTGGCCCCACAAATGTTTTTTCAATTCCTGGCCAGGCCCGCGATGGAACAAGGGAAAATGCTGCATCAGTCCCTGACTGTACAGCTGCACAGAGAAGGCTATTGAGTGGGTCTGGACCTAGGCTGTGTAATGAAGGAGATGAAACTACCACATCAGGCTTGGGCTGTGCGATGGAGGAGACGAAGTTGCTGTGTCAGGGCTCAGGCTGCACAACAGAGGAGATGAAACTACCTCATCAGGGACTGGGTCACACAGTGAAGGAGATGAAGTTGCCGCTTTGGGGCTCAGGCTGTGTGGCAAAAGAAACAAAGGTGCTTGCAGGGGCCCAGGCGCGCTATCAAAGAAACAAGGCTGCCGTGTTGGGACCTGGGCCACATGGCTGAACAAAGATGTCTGCTTGGTCCAATCCATGCAGTGGGACATAGGAAGCTGTTGTGTCTAGGGATGTGCAGACAAAACGTTTTCGTTGAATCGGTGATACGTTTTCGTTGGGGGTCGATTCCGTTCAATATGGAAGTATGGAGAATTCCATAAGTTGCCAATCTGTCGATACGTTTCCCGCGTCCCATTAAAGTCAATGGGGGAAGGATTTCCAGCCTATTTTTGGCTGCAGAATTGGGGTTTTCTTATCAATTTTCATGAAACTTCTGGGGAGCAATCATCACAACAACAAAAGAGCTCCAAGGTACTTAGACTGTGGCAAAGTGGCACCTAAGTGGCATGAATAGCCTAAGGCACTGGAAAGGTGCAATGGGGTACCAGAGGTGGCAAGAGTGCTTTAACAGAGGCACAAAGCAGCAGTGAGAATGTCAAAAAAACACCACAGCTTCAAAACAGAGCACCGATAGCAGATGCATGAACCATCAGAGGCAGCACGACAGGCAAAGCGGCAAGACAAGTGGCATTGACATCCAACAGCACAATGAACGGTGAACATAGCAAGCAGATAGACTAGCACCAACACTCTGAGGAACCATGAGAGTGGCAAGAACACCATAAGGAGTTAAGTGAGTCATCTGGTGTATGGCAGCAAAGCAGAGTGGCAGAAAGCTGATAGGGGCAAGACAGGCTGGCAGAGTGGAGGTAGTCTGGTCTGGTCCATGTGGTTTTGATAGGGGAAAGACAGGCTGGCCCAGGAGAGAATTCCCTTTCCTTTGTGCAGGGAAGGACTCCCTGGAACGGGTCAGCCCCTAGAGTTGGGTGTACCCGGTGTTTACATTGGCGTCCAGTGAATATCGTTGGCGTCTAGTGAATTCCATTGGCGTCTAGTGAATTCCGACTGTACTTACACACTTCAGCTGATGACAAAGGAAATGGAAGATCTCTCAGAAATAAGAATACTGCTACTCAAGTCCAAATCTGCAATATCAACCTATGTTGTCTTTGTACCGTAGAGGTCAAACACTTCTAGGAACACAAGACCTGGATGAACAGGCGCAGCTTTCAAGGTCAAACACTTTTAGGAACACAAGGCCTGGATGAACAGGTGCAGCAGTCGAGGACAGAGGTCAATCCCACCTAGGGACATAAGGCCTGGATGAACAAGAACAGCAGTCGAGGTCAAACACTTTTAGGAACACAAGGCCTGGATGAACAGGCACAGCTATCGAGGTCAAAGACTTTTAGGACACAAGGCCTGGATGAACAGGCACAGCAGTCGAGGTCAAACACTTTTAGGAAACAAGGCCTGGATGAACAGGCACAGCTATGGAGGTCAAAGACTTTTAGGAACACAAGGCCTGGATGAACAGGCGCAGCAGTCGAGGATAGAGGTCAATCCCACCTAGGGACACAAAGCCTGGATGAACAGGCGCAGCTATCAAGGTCAAACACTTTTAGGAACACAAGGCCTGGATGAACAGGCGCAGCTATCTAGGTCAAACACTGGTAGGAACACAAGGCCTGCACAGTAGACGGTCAGGCACAGCGATTCATGTCAGGAACATGTGCTGCAGTGTTTACATTATCTGGAGCATAGGAGGCAAAATTGGAGCTGCTGCAAGGCTTTGAATAGCTTTTATTCATCTTGCCATTCACAGGGAAAATTTGGAAAGCCAAGCAAAGGCAGGTTTACTTTCAAAAACACTAGCATTTCCATCAACTCTGGTGCCAGCCTTGAGCGGTGATGGCTCATGATATCCCCTGTCATTGAAAAGACACGTTCACTGGGCACACTGGTTGGTGGACATGACAGATATCGTTCAGCCACTTTGGCTAGGTGTGGCCAGACAGTGGACTTGTGTGCCCAATATGTCAGCGGATCTGTCTGCATGTTCTCTATTGGCTCTGAGAGATACTGTGTCACTGACAGCTGTGCTGCTGTCTCCTCCTGTGCTTGGGAGGGCTCAGAGTCACTCAGTCCAGCTACTTTCTCTCTCGCCCGTTGCACAAGTGATGAATCTTTATGGCCAACATGCCTTGGGCGTTCTGCCATGAAGGAGGAGGTACTATCTGTCACTGACACAGTGCTGAGCCAGCCTGAGCTAGCAGCAAAACTCTGTGACGTGCCTGCTGTTTCCACCTCTGCTTCAAGCCTAATCTGTCTCCGGCTATGGCGCTCCTGTTCATGGACCTTAGCTAACAGCAGCTCCTTCACAAATGACAAACAATTGGTCTGTAGGGTGAGTTTACCTTTCACATGGGGATCACAGACAGTGGCGAGCATGTATGTGCGGTCGTCTGTTAAAGGCCTTAATCTGTCTTTCACTTGCTGCTGCAAAACGTCCAGACACTGCAGCACCTCAGCAGTCATTCCCTCTTGCTGTTTAAAGGCCTCCAAATGGTCATCCAGGAATTTAACTATAGGGATGATGTCAGCCAAGGTGGCACTTCTGGAACTCAGCTCCTCCGTGACATCCTTGAAGGGCTGCAGGATTTTTACCAGCTGACTCATGACTAACCAATCGTGATGCCCTAGGGGATTCTGCACACCTATGTCTATTGTACCAGAAAGTTCATGAAGGGGTGTCTGCAGCTCCAGTAACCTCTCCAGCATCATAAAGGTGGAATTCCACCGGGTGGCAATGTCTTGAATGAGACGCTTGTGAGGCATATCCAAATCAGTCTGCTTTTGTCGGAGAACATGCCCCGCCTTGTCACTTCTGTGGAAGTATGCTGCTATGTTCCTGCACTTCTGTATTAACCTATGCAGGTATTCATTCTCCTTGTCCTTGGACTCCAAGCCCAGACCTGACTTCACTACCAGATGTAGAGTGTGTGCAAAACATCGGATGTTCTTAAACCGCCCATCGCTTATTGCCTTAACCATGTTTGCACCGTTCTGTGACAAAAAACCCTGCCCTCGTTTTCCTGTCTCGCTGGTGTAGTTGCCAGCCCTCCAGCATCTTTCTGATGCATGCTAGAATATTGGCAGCGGTATGGGCCTGGTCCTTCAGGTGGGTGTGCAGTAAAGCCCACCTCCACCCTGATACTTCTTCAGTAATAGAGCTGCTGGCTGCCCCTGCCTCTGCCATATCCCATCAGTGTGCTGTCAGAGAGAGGTAAGAGTGTACAGCATTCATGGTGGTCCAGATATCGCAGGTGAAATGCACTCTTCCGTCTGCCTTACCTAGCAGTGCTTGCAAGCGACTGCGACACTGCTTGTACAGGCTGGGGATGACCTTTCTACTAAATGTGGTTCTGCACGGGATTTTGTAATTTGCAAGTACAACCTTCAAGAAACGCTTGAAACCCACGTTCTGCACTAGCTGCAAGGGCTGGTCATCAAGGGCAATCATTTCCCCAATGCTCCTGGTTACGTTTGAGGCTGCCTGCCTCCTACCCCGGGATAGCGTTATCGCACTCCACCCCATTTCCTCCATGGTGGATTGTCGCTTCTGCCACATGTCAGTGGGTTGCTGGCCTGCCGCCTGACTGCTAGAAGGGTATGAGGGTGTGGGCTGACTCTGCTGCTTTCCTACCACTGCACACTGTTGGAAGGGGTCCCCCGACTGAAACTACCACCATCCCCAGATGGCAGTAATCTTGTTGGGTGTTGCCTCTTCATATGATGGTTCATGCCAAAATTTGATAGATGTCCCATTTGCTTGCCTCTGCTAATATCCCTGGCACAGTAATTACACCGAGCATAACGCGGGTCTTCTGTCACTTTAAAATGTTTCCAGATCGGAGATTTCTTTTGTGATCCTCCTCTCTGTGACACCTTTGGGGTGGATGCTGGCACTGGAGTTGAGGTACTAGTGGATGCACCATGAGAAGCAATGCCAGGGGGTCACCAGTCAGCATCTGTCTCCCTTCTGACAGCTCTTCCTCCACCTCAATATCACTGTCATCTCTCCCCTGCTGCACAATTCTGGAGGTGGAGGCTAAGACAGGACTAACTGATTCTACCGAAGATTCGTCAGCTATTACTTCTTCCGTTTCTGATGAGAATCCCACCCAAGAAGATTCTTCTTCTGAATCAGAAACTAATAGTGCCAGCGCTACCTTGTGACCATTAAGTCTTAGTGAAGACTTCTGTCTCCCTGCTGCTCTTGGGTGTCTAAACTTCGTCGGGCATGACTCTGCCTCCCCTTCCCTCTCCTCCAAAACTACAGGGCCAGAAACAAGTGGTGGCGATGGCGAAGTATCATGGTCCGATTTCGGTTTTTTTGCCATGGAACTGCCATCCCCTACAACGAGTTTAGATTGCGACAGTTGCCTTTTTAGCTGTACTGGTGGTGTTGCACTAGTGTCTTTTGCGGTGCCTCCGCTGCCAATCCCAATAAGTCGATTGCATCTCTCTTTCCCTGACATTATGATTTTATGTCACTGAGTGGTAACACTGCCCACTGTCCCACAATAATAATGTTCAGTCTGTTTAAAATGCCCACCGCCCACTGTCTCACTGCCTGGCTGTAGTGTGCACCAATGTGCATGGAGTGCACACAGAACTAGCTTGCTTGTAAGCATAAAAGAGGTAGAGTATTTCCCCCCCCCCCCCCCCCCGGCACTTCACTGCACAGACCCACTCAAGAACAATGTTCAGTCTGTTTAAAATGCCCAGATGCACAGACCCACTCAAGGACAATGTTCAGTCTGTTTAAAATGCCCACTGCACTGACAGACTAAGTAATTGGAATTTAATAAAGCAGGAATTTTTGTCACGCCAGAAACATGGATGACATTGAAAATAATATCTCTCTCCAAGCCAGCCCAACACCCTCAATGGTAAATAGTGGTCAGTGCTAGCTGACTAGACCACTAGACTGCTTGAAAGAAACAGGAATACTAATGACTGTAGCGTGTAGCTGACCCCTGGCACTACAGCAAGACAAACAATATTTTTCTTTCCTTTGCTAGCCTAAGCCTAGTATCTCTTCTCTATCAGTTCTGGTTCTGGTTCTGGTTCTGCCTGCCAGCCAGCCCACCTCCCCACAGAATTGCTGGAAATAACTGCGTGCCTCCTCGTGCTGCTGTTTATATACTGCTGGCTCGTCACTAAAATCCACAGAGAACACTGAATGACAGCGCAATACGCTGCATTCAGTGCTGCTCAGAAAACGTGAACGCGTATACGCGGCGTTCCGGTATCCATGCCGACCTGTCCGACCCTTTCCTGTGAGTCACTGCGACTCACAGGAAAGGGTCAGACAGGTTGGCATGGTTACCGCAGGGGCACAGCCATTTTGTGGTAATCCGGGGTACTAGCTCGCAGCTAATGACGGCGAAGAAAAGCGTGCGCCTCGCGGTTCAACGTATTCAACAGAAATATGTTGAATACGTGGGGAGTCGCGATGCGTTGCGCCTCCCCACGTATTCTTCAGTTTGCAAAGAATAAGTTGCGGATTACAAATCCGTGGAAAACGGATGCACATCCCTAGTTGTGTCAACTGGGGCGTGGGGCCAAAGAGAAGAGGCTGCTGCGGTCTGCACATTCCAGGGTGAGAGAGAGTGTGTGAGCTTGTGTGTGTGTGGGTGAGTAGTAGAGATGTGAATCGTGTGCTCGATCATCTTGGTTCAGCTTGGAGAAGAGAGAGGTCTTTAAGATCATGAAAGGTCTTGAACGAGTAGATGTGACTCGGTTATTTACACTTTCGAATAATAGAAAGACTAGGGGGCATTCCATGAAGTTAGCAAGTAACACATTTAAGACTAATCGGAGAAAATTCTTTTTCACTCAACGCACAATAAAACTCTGGAATTTGTTGCCAGAGAAGGTAGTTAGTGCAGTGTAGCTGGGTTCAAAAAAGGTTTGGATAAGTTCTTGGAGGAGAAGTCCATTAATGGCTATTAATCAATTATACTTAGGGAATAGCCACTGCTATTAATTGCATCAGTAGCATGTGTTCTTCTTAGTGTTTGGGTAATTGCCAGGTTCTTGTGGCCTGGTTTTTGGCCTCTGTTGGAAACAGGATGCTGGGCTTGATGGACCCTTGGTCTGTCCCAGCATGGCAATTTCTTATGTTCTTATGTCTTAACGATTGATTTTGGCTGGGGGGGAGGGAATCGGATCGTCGCGGTTTTGTTTTTTTAAATATCGTGTAAATCGTAAATCGGGGAGGGCGGGAAAACCGGCACACTAAAACATCCCTAAAACCCAACCCGACCCTTTAAAATAAATCCCCCACCCTCCCGAACCCCCCCAAAATGCCTTAAATTAGCTGGGGTCCAGAGGGGGGGGTCCCGGTGTGATCTTTTACGCTCGGGCCTCCGGTGCATTGTAGAAATGGCACCGGCGCTACCTTTGCCCTGTCATATGACAGGGCAAAGGTAGCGCAGGTGCCATTTTGTTTTTTTGTCCCCCGACATCAGGAGCGTAGGAGATCGCTCCCGGACCCCCGCTGGACCCCCAGGGACTTTTGGCCAGCTTGGGGGGGGCCTCCTGACCCCCACAAGACTTGCCAAAAGTCCAGCGGGGGTCCGGGAACGACCTCCTGCACTCGAATCGTTTTGCCGTACAAAATGGCGCCGTATGGGCAAGTCGTTTTGCCGTACAAAATGGGCCGTATGGGCAAGTCTTGTGGGGGTCAGGAGGCCCCCCCCAAGCTGGCCAAAAGTCCCTGGGGGTCCAGCGGGGGTCCGGGAGAGATCTCCTACGCTCCTGACGTCGGGGGACAAAAAATCAAAATGGCACCGGCGCTACCTTTGCCCTGTCATATGACAGGGCAAAGGTAGCGCCGACGCCATTTCTACAATGCACCGGAGGCTCGAGAGTAAAAGATCACACCGGGACCCCTCCCCCACTGGACCCCAGGTAATTTAAGGCATTTTGGGGGGTTCGGGAGGGTGGGGGATTTATTTTAAAGGGTCGGGGTGGGTTTTAGGGTTGTTTTAGTGTGCCGGTTTTCCCGCCCTCCCCTTTCCCCTCCCCCGTCCCCCGATTTACGATTTTAGACGATAAATCGGGGGAATTCCTATTAAATATCGCTTCTAACGATTTTTGACGATTTAAAATATATCGGACAATATTTTAAATCGTCAAAAAACGATTCACATCCCTAGTGAGTAGTAGCATGAGCAAAAGCTTGTGTGTGTGTGTGTATTTATTTATTTATTTAACAACTTTTAATATACTGACGTTCGTATGGCACATCACGCCGGTTTACAAGTAACTCAATTAAAGGAGGAAATTACAATGAACAGGGGGCAGGGGATGGGAGCAGGCCAGAAAAAAGGAGGGGGGTAAGGGAGACAGGAGAAGAGAGAGAAAGATAGGTAGCGTGAAAGAGAGTAAGGAACAACCATCAAAAATAAGAAATAGGAGGAACTTATTTACAGAAGGGACTTTTTACAGCAGTTACAACTATGTATGAGCTCAAGGAAGAGGCTGCTGCTGCCTACATATTCCAGGGAAAGAGGCAGACTGTTGTGATGTCAGCCGGACATGCCTCCTTCTGTGAAGTCAGATCTCCTTCTGTGACATCAGTTGCTGGGGGGATTTAAACCTGGCGTCAGCTAGGTTCCTTTGCCTTGCAACGCGGTCACCTAGAAAGTTGCTGTTCCTGCTCAGCCTGCCTGCCTGCCAGTCTACCTACCTGCCTGCCAGTCTGCCTGCCTGCCTGCCAGCCTACCTGCCTGCCTGCCAGCCTGCCTGCCTGCCTGCCAGTCTACCTGCCTGCCTGCTTACCTGAACTGACTCCGACTTGTCTCATCGCTTCGTATTCTGCTGCCTGCCCAGACCTCGGTCCGTCTGTCTTCGCTGCCTCTGGTGGCCCGTCCAGCTTCTACTCCGCTCCTGGTCTTCTTCCACAGTGCCTTATCTCCTAAGTCCCAGTGGTCCGGGTCCCTACAGGCTCCTCCTGGGGGGACCGCGGACTTCCAGGGCGAAGCCGCCTAAGTCCTAGCGATCCGGATCCCAACAGCTCCTCTGGGGGGGGTCACGGGTTTCCAGGTGAAGATTCGGCTCCAGCAGCGTGTGTCTGCCTCCCGACCGTCCTCCATCGTCGGTCGGCCCAAGGATCCACTTCCGGACTTCAACAGATTGCAAGGCCATGGATCCGGCAGACCTCACTGGTCTTCAGGCCATTCCAGGACTCGCTCAATGCCTGGTGCACCAGCAACAACTCCTAGACTCCTTGGCAGCCACTGTGGAGCGGTTGGCTATTCAGATGGATGCGGAACCTCCTGTACCTGTGTCCGCACCACCACCACCACCAGTGGTACCTGTCCATGCTTCTACCCAACTTCCGGCACCCTCACGTTACGCCGGGGACCCCAAGGCGTGTAGGGGTTTCTTGAACCAGTGCTTCGTGCGGTTCGCTTTATTGCCCAATCAATTCCCGACGGATGCTGTCAAGGTGGCTTACATATTCTCCCTGTTGGATGGTAAGGCCCTGAACTGGTCATCACCCATGTGGGAAAAGAACGACGCCATCCTCAGCAATCTGATTAGTTTTGTAGAGAATTTCAAGGCGGCTTTTGACGAGCCTGCGCGCCAAACCTCGGCAACCTCGGAGTTGCTCCAGCTTCGACAAGGAACTCGGACTCTGGCGGATTTTGCTCTGGAGTTCCGCACGCTTGCTTTGGAGGTTGGGTGGTGCGACGACGCTCTCCGAGGAATCTTCTTGGAGGGTCTAGAAGCCAGGATAAAAGACGAACTGGCCGCTCGGGACCTTCCTGAGGATCTCAACGCACTGGTTGACCTCGCAGGACGCATTGATTGCCGTCTGCAGCAAAGGGCGAAGGAAGGACGACCTCCTCGACGTATGGCTCCTCTGGCCCCGGTCTTTTCGAGACCACTTCCTCCGAGTCCCCGGAGTACCAGTACTCCTTCTGAACCTTCCACGGAAGAGCCTATGCAACTGGGAAGGGCCTCTTTGACTCCAGAGGAGAAACGACGCCGTCGCAACCTAGGGCTATGCCTTTATTGCGGAGGAAAGGGACACTTCCTTTCGCAGTGCAAGGAGCGAGCGGAAAACTCTTGCGCCTAGGAGTAAGGGAGGAGCGTCTCCTAGGCTGCCTCAACGCTACTCCTCAATGTACAGTTCCCATAACTCTAAAGTTCCCAGGGGGTACCTTTGACACGAGAGCCCTCATCGACTCGGGCGCCGGAGGGAACTTCATTACCCGCGAACTCGTGCAACAACTCTGCTTGGCCACTCAACCTCGGGAGCCACCGTTACGGGTTACCTCAATTCAGGGTACTCCTTTACCCGGAAGTATTTCTGCTACTACGGTCCCAATCACCCTTCAGACAGGGCTATTACATTCAGAAAAGATTTCACTTCTGATTCTAGAAAAGTCTGTACACCCAGTGGTTCTCGGACTACTCTGGCTTCAGCAACATTCGCCGGTGATTCAATGGGATGATTTGCAGATTACCCAATGGAGCTCCCGTTGCTTTCAATCCTGCATCAAATCAGGTGTGGTTCATCAGATTCCTTTGGCTCACACTGGATCTCTGCTTCCGTCTCAGTATGCGGACTTTGCCGATGTGTTTTCCAAAGAAAAAGCGGAACTTTTGCCTCAACACCGTCCCTTCGACTGCGCAATTGATCTGCTTCCCGGCGCAATTCCGCCTTGGGGAAGAGTGTACCCCCTCTCTCTGCCGAGACTCGAGCAATGTCGGACTACATCACCGAGAATCTTGCCAAGGGGTTCATCCGCCCTTCTAAGTCACCTGCAGGGGCAGGCTTTTTCTTTGTAGCCAAAAAAGATGGACTTTGAGGCCGTGCATCGATTACCGAGGGTTGAACGCCATTACTAAAAAAGAATCGCTACCCGTTACCTCTAATTCCTGAACTATTGGATAAACTCCAGGGAGCACAGGTATTTTCCAAGTTGGACTTAAGAGGCACCTACAACCTGGTTCGGATCCATCCCGGGGATGAATGGAAGACCGCTTTTAACACCCGGGACGGACATTCTTGACGGACATGGTCATGCCATTCGGCTTGTGTAATGCGCCTGCTGTGTTCCAACATCTGATGAACGAAATACTTCGAGAACTACTATATTCCTGCGTAATTGTATATTTGGACGATGTCCTCATTTTTTCCCGAGACCTGGACTCCCACCGGCACCACGTCCGGCAAGTACTTCAGATCCTGCACGATCATCATCTCTATGCAAAGCTTGAGAAATGCTTATTTGAACAGGACACTTTACCTTTTCTGGGGTATGTTATCTATGCCACGGGGTTTTTCATGGACCCTAATAAGATATCCGCAATCAGGGAATGGCCTCAGCCCGTGGGCCTAAAAGCACTGCAGCGATTCTTAGGATTCGCGAATTTCTACAGGCACTTCATACCACGGTACTCGCAACTAGTTGCTCCTCTGACCGCCTTAACCAAGAAGGGCGCGGATACTCGACACTGGTCCACTGAGGCCTGTAAAGCATTCAATGACTTGAAAGAGGCCTTTCTACTGGACATCTGTTTGCGACATCCCGACCCATCACGCCCTTTCATTGTCGAAGTTGATGCCTCCAGTGTCGCCGTTGGAGTGGTGCTCTCTCAATGCTCCAGTACTGGACACCTTCTACCATGCTCTTATTTCTCAAAGAAATTCACTCCTGCCGAGGCCAACTATGGAATAGGTGACAAAGAATTGTTAGCTATCAAGTTAGCTTTTGAAGAATGGAGGCAATGGCTGGAGGGGGCTCAACACCCGGTCACTGTTTATACTGACCATAAAAATTTGGAATTTCTCACTCAAGCCCAACGGCTCAATCCCAGGCAGGCTTGCTGGTCATTATTTTTCAGTCGATTCGACTTCGTCCTCAAATATCGGCCTGCCTCGAAGAACGTGCGGGCAGACGCTTTATCCCGCAATACTATCTTTGAGGAAAAAGAAGATCCTCCTCAGCATATCATCGACCCAGCCAAAATCTGCCTCGCCAGTACCAGCGTCCACACTCTGGGGAGAGTAGTGGTTCCTCGTTGGGATCGCACAAAAGTTCTCGAGTGGGCCCATGACTCCCTCATAGGAGGTCATGCCGGCAGAGACAGGACGCTAGATCTCCTGAATCGTTACTACTGGTGGCCCAAGGTTCGTCAGGATGTACGTGCGTACGTTGAGTCTTGCCCGGTGTGTGCTCAACAAAAACCAGTCAGTGGTTGGCCTTGGGGCCTCTTACAACCTCTACCGATTCCCACTGAGCCGTGGACCCACATTGCCACGGATTTCGTGGTTGATCTACCATCCTCTGAAGGAAACACCGTAATCTGGGTCATCGTTGACCGTTTCTCTAAAATGGTTCACCTCGTTCCCTTGCCTAAACTGCCCTCGGCACCAGAGCTGGCTCTCCTCTTCACGCAACACATCTTTCGGGCCCACAGGCTCCCTCAGAGTATCGTGTCCGATCGGGAGCCACAATTCACGGCCCGATATTGGCGGGCCCTCTGCAAAAAGTTTGGAATACAGTTAAATCTGTCCACGGCATTCCATCCTCAGAGCAACGGGCAGACCGAGCGAATGATTCGCTCCCTTAAGACATTCCTCCGCAGCTTCATTTCCGAAAGAAGGGATAACTGGGTCTCCCTTCTACCATGGGCCGAGTTTGCATACAATAACCACACACATTCGGTTACTGGGTTATCACCCTTTCAGTCGGTCTTTGGTTGGAACCTTAGACCACCAGTACCAATTCCTGTGGCCGTTCCCTCACCTGCAGCGCAAACATCGGCTCTCCAGCTTTACCAGTGGTGGAAGGTTATTCAGCAACGACTCTCTCATGCTGCTATCAAAGCACGAAGGGTTACCAATCGCCATCGGCGCCCGGCACCGGTTTTTCTGCCCGGTACCAAAGTGTGGTTAAGTACCAAGAACCTCAACTTGCCTGCATCCTCACGGAAATTAGCCTCCAGATATTGTGGACCTTTCCGGGTGGCAGAACGGATTGGCTTGGTGTCCTACAGGCTCTGGCTTCCCTCCTCCTTTCGCATTCACAATGTTTTTCACGTCTCCCCGTTGAAACCTGTGGTAGTTTCCATCTTCCATCAACCCAGTGCTTTTACGGTACCGGCCCCCTCCAACGAAGAACCCAATTATCAGGTACGAGAAGTATTGGATGTGCGCTTCCACAACCGTCGTTGGGAATACCTCCTGGCTTGGGAGGGGTGCGGATCTGAGGAGGACTCTTGGGAACCTGCTCGAAATATACTGGACAAGTCCCTGTTAACCCAGTTTCATCACGACTATCCCAATAAACCCGGACCCTTGAGGAGGGGGCGTAAGAGGGGGGGTACTGTTGTGATGTCAGCCGGACACGCCTCCTTCTGTGATGTCAGATCTCCTTCTGTGACGTCAGTTGCTGGGGGGATTTAAACCCGGCGTCTGCTAGGTTCCTTTGCCTTGCAACGCAGTCACCTAGAAAGTTGCTGTTCCTGCTCAGCCTGCCTGCCTGCCAGTCTACCTACCTGCCTGCCAGTCTGCCTGCCTGCCTGTCAGCCTACCTGCCTGCCTGCCAATCTGCCTGCCTGCCTGCCAGTCTACCTGCCTGCCTGCTTACCTGAACTGACTCCGACTTGTCTCATCGCTCCGTATTCTGCTGCCTGCCCAGACCTCGGTCCGTCTGTCTTCGCTGCCTCTGGTGGCCCATCCAGCTTCTACTCCGCTCCTGGTCTTCTTCCACAGCGCCTTATCTCCTAAGTCCCAGCGGTCTGGGTCCCTACAGGCTCCTCCTGGGGGGACCGCGGACTTCCAGGGCGAAGCCGCCTAAGTCCTAGCGATCCAGATCCCAACAGCTCCTCTGGGGGGGTCACGGGTTTCCAGGTGAAGATTCGGCTCCAGCAGCGTGTGTCTGCCTCCCGACCGTCCTCCATCGTCGGTCGGCCCAAGGATGCACTTTCGGACTACAACACAGAGCCTATGTGTGGATTGTGTGCATGAGAATGTTGCGGTCTCCGCCGCTTCCCCCTCCCTCGGGCCGTTCCGGACCTACCTTCGCGGCTGGAAACGCCACGTCCTGCGTGGTCGGGGCCCCGGCGGCGCCGGCCACTCTACGCAGCGACCGCCATGGCTACCCTGTCTCCTCGTGGCCTCACGCGCACGCAAGGACGCTCTCTTTGGGCGCACAGCCCCCGGAAGTCTGGCCCCACCTACACCGATGACGTCACACTCCGAGCCAGATATAGGTGGCGCCCTGACTTCTTCTCTCTGTCTTGCAACGAGGTTCACTACTGCCTAGTAGTTCTGAGTTGCGCTTTCGTCTGTTCCTTGTGCCTGACTTAACCTTGGACTGCCTTGACTTTGCTTCAGCTTGCCGCCTGCCTCCGACTTTGGTCCGTTCCTGACTCCGCTTCAGCTTGCAGCCTGCCTCCGACCTCGGCCCGTCCCTGACTCCGCTTCAGCCTGCCGCCTGCCTCCGACCTTGGTCCGTTCCTGGCCCCGCTACAGTCTGCTCCGGTGAACAGCCAGCTACAGACTCTGTTCCAGTCTACAGCCTGCTCCGGTTCACAGCCAGCTACAGACTTTGTTCCAGTCTTCAGCCTGCTCCAGTTCACAGCCAGCTACAGACTCCGTTCCAGTCTTCAGCCTGCTCCAGTTCACAGCCAGCTACAGACTCCGTTCCAGTCTTCAGTCTGCTTTAGTTCACAGCCAGCTTCAGACTTCATTCCAGGCTTCAGTCTGCTCCAGTTCTGGCTTGCTTCAGACCTGCTTCAGCTTATCCTCAACACCAGCTAGCTACAGTCTCCGCGCCGCCCGCTGCCTTTCATCAGCCGGCCCCCGGCCTGTACAGCCGGTTCCTCTGCTACCTAGTATCCCAGGACTTCTTTCGCTGCAGGTCCCATTCCAGGTTCCAGCTTTCTCCCGTTTCTGCTTTTCACCGACTTGCCTCAGGCTCAGGCCTGCCACAGTTCCCTCTTGCCACAGGGACTCTGTCACCTTTGGACTTCCTTGTTCTCTAGCCCGGCCTAGAGCCTATCCACTCACTGGACTCTCTTGCCTTATTGTCCAAGTCCCAAGGTACCAGAACCCTACGGGCTCCTCCTGGGGGGTTCCTGCTTCCCGGATGAACACCTCGAGCCTCGGGCTCCGCCTCCCAGCCTACCCTGTCACTCTTGGTGGGTCGGCCTAAGGGTCCACTACCTCGCCTACGGTACTATACCGCAACAGATTGCAAGGCCATGGACTCGGCGGACGTACCCGAGGACCAGGGCCGTAGCACGTATGCCCTGCTTGGTTCCTTACGGCAGGCCGTGGCTCTCATCGACACCAGTCTTTTTTCAATGGACGTTCCTGGTTCTTCCGGGCCCCAGGATGAGCTGGACGGTGCCTCCAGCAACAACAGGACTGTATTGACACGCTTGCTGCTACCGTGGAACAGCTGAAGTCCCGTCTAGAGACTTTTTCTCCAGAACCATCACCCAGCTTGCAGGCTATCCCAGGAATGGCTCAACGTCTCCAGCAGCAGCAGCACTGCCTGGACGCCCTCGTTGCCACTGTGGAACAATTGGTCTCTCGCTCGGAGGGTTCCACTCGAGAAGCGCCGCCAGCTTCCGCTTCCTCCTCCACCTCCGTAACGCAGTTACCCACACCGACCCGGTATGACGGAGATCCCAAGTCTTGCTGTGGCTTCTTAACACAGTGCTACGTGCACTTTGCGCTCCTGCCTGCGCAGTTTCCCTCAGACGCAGTTAAAGTAGCCTTCATCGTGTCATTACTGGACTGCATGAGAGGTCTAGAACGGGTAGATGTGAATCGGTTATTTACTCTTTCGGATAGTAGAAAGACTAGGGGGCACTCCATGAAGTTAGCATGGGGCACATTTAAAACTAAGCGGAGAAAGTTCTTTTTTACTCAACGCACAATTAAACTCTGGAATTTGTTGCCAGCGAATGTGGTTAGTGCAGTTAGTATTGTTGCGATCCCGGGACGGCCCCGGGATCGGCACTTACTTCGCCGTGGTCCCGATCCGGTCCCCCACGCCCCGGGGCTGCAGGGACCCCGACTGCAGCATCCCCAACGCGTGGCCAGCTCTCCCGGGCCTGCAGGGCCCTCAGGCACCGCGTCTCGGCCTCTCCCTCGCTGCCGGCGTTCCCCGCGGTTGGCTCCGCCCCCCTAGGCCCGCGCGCGCGTCTCTGCCCTACTCTTAAAGGGCCCAGCGCGCGAAAAGCCCAAATCAGCCCCGAATGACGTCAGACGCTGCAGGGCTACTTAAGCCCTGCAGCTGCAGCCATTCCCTGCCTTGCAACGAGGTTCCCAGGTGTTCCCTGCCTTCAGTTGCTGTTTTCCTGTTTCGGCTGATCTCCTGTGTTTCCTGACCCTGATTTGGCTTACGGCGATTCTCGGCTTCTGACTCTGGACCGGCTTACGACTACTCTTGGCTTCTGACCCTGGTACGGCTTTCGGTGTTCCCTCTGGCTCTGGACCTCGGACTGGCTTACGACGTCTCCTGGCTCTCGGACCCCGGTTTGGCTGACAACGATCCTTTGGCTTCTGATCCCGGACTGGCAAGCGACGATCCCCTGGTACACGACTCCGGCCTGGTGAGCAACAACCTTGGACTCCGTCTGACTCCGCCCCCGCGGGCTCTCCTAAGTCCCAGCGGCCGGGTCCCTACGGGCTCCTCCTGGGGGGGCGCCGGCTTCCAGGGTGAATCTCCTAAGTCCCAGCGGCCGAACTCCTACGAGCTCCTCTCGGGGGAGGCCCGGCTTCCAGGGCGAAGACCACCTCACCACTGTACCAGCTCCACAGTTCCTTCTTTCCTTGCCACGGCCCTTGGTCGCATAGGGCCTTCCAGGATCGTCTTCCAGCCACTCACAGCTCCGTCCTTGCCGCCTTCCGATCGGGACCTCCGCTATCACCCTACTCTGTTCCTTGTGCCTGACTTAACCTTGGACTGCCTTGACTTTGCTTCAGCTTACCGCCTGCCTCCGACTTTGGTCTGTTCCTGACTCCGCTTCAGCTTGCAGCCTGCCTCCGACCTCGGCCTGTCCCTGACGCCGCTTCAGCCTGCCGCCTGCCTCCGACCTTAGTCCGTTCCTGGCCCCGCTACAGTCTGCTCCGGTGCACAGCCAGCTACAGACTCCGTTCCAGTCTTCAGCCTGCTCCAGTTCACAGCCAGCTACAGACTCCGTTCCAGTCTTCAGCCTGCTCCAGTTCACAGCCAGCTACAGACTCCGTTCCAGTCTTCAGCCTGCTCCAGTTCACAGCCAGCTATAGACTCCGTTCCAGTCTTCAGCCTGCTCCAGTTCACAGCCAGCTATAGACTCCGTTCCAGTCTTCAGTCTGCTCCAGTTCACAGCCAGCTTCAGACTCCATTCCAGGCTTCAGTCTGCTCCAGTTCCGGCTTGCTTCAGACCTGCTTCAGCTTATCCCTAACACTGGCTAGCTACAGTCTCCGCACCGCCCGCTGCCTGTCATCAGCCGGCCCCCGGCCTGTACAGCCGGTTCCTCTCCTACCTAGTATCCCAGGACTTCTTTCGCTGCAGGTCCCATTCCAGGTTCCAGCTTGCTCCCGTTTCTGCTTTTCAACGACTTGCCTCAGGCTCAGGCCTGCCACAGTTCCCTCTTGCCACAGGGACTCTGTCACCTTTAGACTTCCTTGTTCTCTAGCCCGGCCTAGAGCCTATCCACTCACTGGACTCTCTTGCCTTATTGTCCAAGTCCCAAGGTACCAGAACCCTACGGGCTCCTCCTGGGGGGGTTCCTGGTTCCCGGGTGAACACCTCGAGCCTCGGGCTCCGCCTCCCGGCCTAACCTGTCACGCTTGGTGGTTCGGCCTAAGGGTCCACTACCTCGCCTATGGTACTATACCGCAACAGAGAATGAGAGTATAGAAGAACATATGGGGGAGAGAGAGAGAAAATATGCAAGAGAGTGCATGGGCTCTGGAGGAGACTGCTGCTACTTATAGATTCCTGGAAGAGAAAAGCATATTTGTGCATGTATGTGTTATGCATGAGTTGGTTGTTTTTTCTTTTGAATATTGCAATGCCTTATATGTCAGGCTACTGTATTCAACATTAAGAGCTTTTCAGCTAGCACAAAATGTTGCTGTCCACATTGTTTCTGATGACAGATCTCTCCTGTGTTGTTTACTTAACCAATGTGTTTTTCAATTTTGTTACTGATTTTGGCTTCATTGTAATCATGCAGTCTCATGTGTTACTTATTCCCTACTTAACCAGTTTACAGTAGTTCCTTTAACCACAGTCGTGCATAAGAAAAAAGTACGGTACTTTCTGCTATCTGAAGGGTGTAGCAGCTCTTTCCTGGTTCTCTCACTTTCGTTTCAGCTGCACTGAGAGGGATTCCTGGAAGTCACACGTATCAGCAGCAGGAACGTGACTGACAAAAATAAAACATAACCTTTAGAACAGAAACCCATCAGTATGTTTATCGTTTCTTATCCAGCTCTACCTGTATGAAGGTAAACATGAGTTTGCTAAAGGCTGATGGCTTTAACCAGTAAGGGTAGAACTAAAATAAGAAAGGTCACACTCCAAAACCCAATGAATCCTTGAGCATAAATCACATATAAAAAGTAGACAATCCTGTTCTTTTGGTAATATACAGATATACTCTGTGCTCTTATGAGGAATACTCATACACGTGATGAAATCACATAATTTTCACAAGTGGCTATTACAAGCATAATCTGTCCCCTTTAATTTATTTTTGTATTTTTCAATTTGCAACTAACACATGTAGCCCCTGTCCTGTTCAGCTTTTAGTCATGGGGTACACACAAGGCCCCATGAACTCTCGGGGTTCCCGTACAGGGGAGAAGAGGGTCTTTTCAAGGCCCTTAGGGTTTGCTCTCTCCCTGGGACTCTTCTGCACAGCAGTCCTGTCAGTCCAGCAAAAATCAGCAGGCTGACACTCAGAGCTGCTGTTCAAAATAAGTCTTTACAAAGTCCAAAATAACCAGAGAACACTGCCCAGTACTGTAACACAAAACCAATGCACAAACAAACAGATTCAATCTTGTTTTATTCTCACCTCACACTTCTCAAACAGATAAGCTCTTAGGAGAAGGTACCCTTCCTCCCTGTGCCCTCCCAGTACTTTCTGAGTAAGAAGCTCTTCACCTCTTCTTTCACCTCTCTCTCTTAGTTGAGCCTCTGGCTGATTCTTTGGGTCAGACAGCAACATTTGGAGTTTCCCAGGGCAGGCTGTTTCTTCCACCTTCCCCCCTGCACTAATCCACCAGACTCTGAAGAATTTCCCTTTTCCTTGCGCTCCTCAGCCTTGGATTTTGTTTTTCCACAAAACCCTTCTCAGAGCTCACTGGAATCCATGGTCGTCACCCTCCCACACTCCACTCTCCATCCTCCCAGTATGGACCACGCAACCTCCTGCTCAAGTCCAAGCCACCTTCCACGAGCAGGAACACTTCTCTCTTCCTGCTCTCCGAACCTTCCCTGTGGAGGGATAGACCCACTAGCACCATTCTGTGGAGAGATGGAAGCCTTTAGAACTCCAACTCCTGTAATCCTTCTGATTCTAACCCTCTGACTGCATCAGATGGTTGAAACATTTTAATACTAACTCACAACCCCTCCCAATGGGGAGAGGTAACCTCCATAATATTCTGACAATACACTAACATCACTACAAGGGCAGGGTCTAACTCATACTCCTGATATACTTTGAGCACTACAAGACCCCTGACACACTATGAGCTGAAGACACTGTTGTTGTTTTTTATAAAGGGCAGAGCTACTATTTAAGGGCAGAATTGGACACCTGGACCAATTCATATCCCCAAGGAAGATATGATAGAGGTCTATAAAATCATGAGAGGACTAGAATGGGTAAATGTGAATCAATTATTTACTTTTTCAGATAATAGAAGGACTATGGGGCACTCCATGAAGTTATCAAATAGCAAATTTAAAACAAATAGGAGAAAACTCTTTTTTTACTCGATGTACAATTAAGCTCTTGAATTCGTTGCTGAAGGATGTGGTTTAAAAAAGTGTAGCTGGGTTTAAAAAAAGGTTTGGATAAGTTCCTGGAGGAGAAGTCCATTAACTGCTACTAATCAAGTTGACTTAGGGAATAGCCACTGTTTATTACTGGCATTGGTAGTGTAACCCCACCCCAGTGTGCCTATCCTGAAAGGTTGGGTACACAAATATATTTATCACCTTTCAGGGCTGGAACCTCTCCAGCTTTGCTCTTTAGCATGCACTCCTTCTCCTATGACCAGATCCTTTGTAGGTCGGAGGGAAGATAAACTTCCAGACCCAATGTGACAGGGGTGACACTTTTACACATTCTCTTTAAGCTTCTTCTGGGCAGATGTCTGTCCTTAATGTGGGTGCAGTAAGTGCAAAAGAAATAACCTGGAGTCACTTGGTTAGTATCCAAAATAAAAATCTTTAATGTTAATACTGTTGATGAAATGTACAAACTGCAGCACCACAGAATTCTCTTCTCTGTTTATTACAGTCATTTTCTGCTATCTGTGCAGGTCTCACTTGTGTCAGGAACGGGAAACTTCCTCTCTCTTTGATTAAGTTAAGCAGAGCTCCCAGAGGGGCAGGGTCTTTTAAGCTGGGCAAAACCCCTTCCAAGATGCACTGGCAAAAGGTCTAAGGCACAGAGTTAATTCTCCCTTTCTCTTTCCAAGGTGGTGAAGCAGTGGATAGGTGCTCCCAAGTGTGTAGTGCACCTTTATTCACAGGAGATCTTCTGGAGCTGCTTGAACTTTACAAAGTCTCTTCAGTACTCTCTCTCTCTCTCAGGATCCTTAATGGAAAGGATCCTCTTTAAACAAGCAGTTCTCTTGCTTCAGAACAGGAAGAAAGGAGCAGCCAAACTTCCTCCTGGCTCTTCTAACAAAAAGTGTTCTTTCCCCAAAAAGGAGCAGAAACTAAACAGCAGAGTTCCCTCCTCACAGCAGGTCACCACCACTTCAGGGGTGTATCTTCCCTCTCTCTGTGTAAGACAGGCCAAGTGCCCAGTGAGGCTTCTATTAAAAATCTCAAAATCCCTGAAATTAGGTCCATAGGGAGAATCTTAACTAGTCAGGGTGTGGACTGGAAAAAAAAACCCCTCCCAACCCTAGTTAGGATCCACAGGTTGGGCTAGCCTTCTTGTACTGACTGGGCCTGGAAAAACAACAAAAGCTAAACGTCTCTGCACCTATGCACACTCTGAAAACCTAAAGTGACTGCCTGCCGATTTTACTATGGAGAGCTCCTAAATAGACTTTCAGGGGGGTGGCCATTCCAGACTCCACAAGAGGGTCTGTATTTGAAAGGTACCTCCCACTATTCTAACCTATTCTCTCACTTTCTAGAGCAGTGGTTGTCAACCTTTTTTCAGCGGGTACACCTGACAGATGGTTCTCATATGCATGACACACTGAATATGTGGCCATCATGGGGCTAAATGTAAACATACACTCTGCATCCACCGGAATCCCCTTGACCCCCAACAATGGGTCAGAACAGAACTAGGTCATTACCCATACAACTCCCCATACAAAAAAGATTCTCTGATTCTGGTGACATCTCGGTAAAAGCAAAACAAACTCCGCCTACTACCAGGTGCAATAGCCCTTATTATAAAAAGACAATAATTTACTACCAATGCCTGTCCCATTGAGAAAACACAGCAAATAAGTCTGATATAAATGCCTACATGCTAGTAAAATATCTCACCTCAGTCACACACACAAAACCAATCTTCACCAAATTCAGAAAGACCACAAATTATAAATATGGAGACAGAAACTGGAATGGAAACTCAAAAAAGCCACTCTGCATGCAGTGCAAACCTGGAGAAATGGAAAGAGAAATATAGCACCTAGCGTAGTCCCAGGATCTGCAATAATGCACACAAACTAATCCGCACAAGGTTACATCTGCATTACTGAATGCACTCAAAACAGTAACAACCCTACCTATGAAAAGGCAACACTACAAATATTAAATCAGGCCCTAAACACTCATTTATTTATTTATTTTTCTATACCAACATTCAATTTGACATATCACATGGGTTTACATATAACAAGATATCTAAGGCAGGCCTTATAATGACATAATACAATATAACAGCTTAATTGATTAACTGGCTAAGTACATATAACTTTTATATGACACGATATAATGTGACAGCTTAATTGCATAACTAGCTAAATACTAGGGATGTGAATCGTTTTTTGATGATTTAAAAAAATAGTCAGATATTTTTTAAATCGTCAAAAATCGTTAGAGTCGCGATACAATAGAAATTCCCCCGATTTATCGTGAAAAATCGTAAATCGAGGGAGGGGGAGGGCGGGAAAACTGGCACACCAAAACAACCCCTAAACCCACCCCGACCCTTTAAAATGAAACCCCCACCCTCCCGAACCCCCCCAAAATGTTTTAAATTACCTGGTGGTCCAGTGGGGGGGGGGGGGGGGTGTCCCGGCATCATCTCCCGCTCTCGGGCCATCGGCGCCATTTTGGCTGCCACTAAAAAAATGGCGCCGATGGCCCGATAAAGAAAACAAACCACCCAACCCTTTAAATTGACCCCCTTAGCCTCTCCCACCCTCCCGAACCCCCAAAAACCATTTTAAAATTACCTGGTGGTCCAGTGGGGGTGCGGGGTGCGATCTCTTATTCTTGGGCCATCGGCTGCATTAATAAAAATGGCGCCGATGGCCCTTTGCCCTTACCATGTGACAAGGAATCCGTGCCATTAGCCGGCCCCTGTTACATGGTAGGAGCACTGAATGGCTGGCGCCATTTTTATTAGAGGCAGCCGATGGCCCGAGAGTGGGAGATTGCTCCCCGCGGCCCCACTGGACCACCAGGTAATTTTAAAAGGTTTTGGGGGGGTTGGGAGGGTGGCGGTGGGTTTTTTTGTTATTGGATCGGGTGCAGCCGATAAAAAAAAATCGAGCCGGATGATAAAAGTTTTAAGATTTTGAACTGGAACCGGAACCGATCAGATTCCGGTTCCGATTCACATCTCTACTAAATACATATCTAACAGAAAAGACATAATAAAATGTGTATATAGGCATAACTTTTACTGAACATATTAAGAATTGAATTGAACTTTGTACAGTGGCAGGGTGAGAGGGAGGGGTGGAGGGGACTGTTAATTGGAAGGGGGGGCTATGTTGGATTTATGTATCTGCTGTGAATTCTTTCCGGAAGAACCAGGTTTTGAGGCTCTTTCGGAAGGTGGGTGTAGAGGGGTCAGTTCTGAGAGCGGGTGGAAGGGTGTTCCAGAGGTGAGGGCCTGCTACGGATGGTGCGCGTTCTTTGGTGGAGACTCGATGTACTTCCTTGGTGGGGGGAATGGGGAGTAGATCTGTGTTGGTTGAGCAGAGATTTCTATTGGGGTTGCGGGGGGTCAGAGGTCATTGTAACCAGCTGGCTTTGTCATTATGGATGGCTTTGTGTATGAGCATGAGTGTTTTGTATTGGGATCTGAACCGGATGGGCAACCAGTGGAGTTGTTTGAGTGCGAGCATGATGTGATCTGTTTTTTTCTTGTTCGGTAGTGACCATGCAGCAGCATTTTGTAGAAACTGGAGGGGCTTGAGGGTGGATGCAGGAAGGCCAGTTAGGAGGGCGTTGCAATAGTCTATCTTGGTGAAAAGGAGGGATTGCAGTACTGTTTGGTAGTCTGGGGGATGAAGTAGAGGTTGGAGTTTCTTCAGGATTTGGAGTTTGTAGAATCCTTCTTTTATCAGAGTTTTTTGTGTTGAATTATTTTTTATTAAAGGAGATGCAAGAACATGTGCATATCCAGAACAGTCATGATAACATATTATGCTAGCAACGGGTATAAACATGTAACATTGAAAACAGCTTAATACAACAAAATGCACATATGTAAACAATCGTAATATAGCAATGATTACAAGATATAGAGGAAAAGTATAGAAAAAGATAGAGGAATAAAGGGAGGGGAAGGGGAAGGGGTAGAGATTTATAGAAGGAAAAAGAAAGGAAAGAAGAAAGACCTGCATTGTAGTAAGTATACTGAGTGTTAAGGGGGGGGGGGAGAAGGAAAGTTGCCACACCCTACGATATTGATTGTAAGTAATCCGTGAGTGGTTTCCACACTTTGCACCATTTGCCCAGACAGTGTGATTTATTGGCCATGGTTTGCTCATATTTACTGAACATGCACACAGAGTTCCACCAGAGATGTTCTGAGAGACGCTCACCATTCTTCCAGTTAGCCATGATATTATGGATGGCAATAAGAAGCAGGAAGTTTAGTAACTTACGAGAGCCCAGCGGAAGACTCAGGGAACTGTCAGCACCTCTTAAAATTTTAATGGAGTAAGAGATGGGTTGGGAAAGATGGAGTATACTGGAGATGATTTTCCACACCTGAGACCAGAAGAGAGACACATAAGGACAGTAGTATAACATATGAGAAAGAGTTCCAGGAGCGGCATTGCAAGACGAACAAACATGAGAAGAAATCAGCCCTGCACGATGCAACTTCCATGGTGTCCAAGCCACTCTGTGCATGAGAAAAAAGGAAGTCTGTATCAAGCTTGATGACAAGGAGATACGATTGGACACCTGCCAGACATATTTCCAGGCTGCCGGATTTGGAGAGCAAGATAGTTCAAAGGCCCAAACTGAGTATAACCCTTTAAGCGATTGTTTAATAGACCGGGATTTAATTAATGTATATAGATGAGAGGCTAAATGACCTAATGGTCTGTATTTCTGATAATTCAGTAGCAGATATGGTAGAGCGTCAGGAAACTGACCTGAGGGCATTGAATTACGTAGGGCAGCACGTAGATGCAACCACGCATAGAATTGAGATTTTGGAAGGGTAAAGCATGCTTGAAGCTGGTCAAAGGGTAGGATAGTCATATCCTGAAGGATGGAAGACAGGAACCAGATCCCTTTGGTTTGCCATAATGGCCAATTCACTGATTGACCATCTACGAGAATCAGTGGATTACACCAAATGGGGAGGAGAATAGAGGCTCTCCAGGAGCAATGATCGGCAGCTTTATAAGTGTCAAACAACAAAAAAGCTTTGTGAGTGGACCGTAAAATAGGGTTAGAGGAATGTATGCGTAATAAGGGCACTAGGGATGTGCATTCGGATTGACCGCATATGGAAAACGCAACTCAATTTTTTTTTTTTACTTAAAAAAAAGATGGGGCGTATACGAGCAGATTTCCGACATAAATGAACATAGATATGTCGGATACGGCGAATCGCCATGCGCGCGCTTTCTCGCCGCCATTACCTGCGACTCGAACTCGGAGCCCCGGATTACCTGAAAATGGCGGCGCCCCTGCGGTAACCATGCCAACCTGTCTGACCCTGTCCTGTGAGTCTCAGTGACTCACAGGAAAGGGTGGGACAGGTCGGCATGGATACCGGAACGCAGCGAATCTGCGTTCACCTTTTCAGAGAAGCACTGAATGCAGCGAATCGCGCTGTCATTCCGTGCTTCTCTGAGGATTTCCTGACGAGCCAGCAGCACTATAAAAGCAGCAGCAGCACGAGGACTGACGGACATTGTCAGCGATTCAGTGGGGAGGTGGGATCGGGATCGTGCAGGGTGGGCTTAGGCAGGCTGAGGCAGAGAAGATAGCAGAACCCGATTTGATAGACAACACAGAACAGAACCAGATTTGATAGACAACACAGAACAGATTCTTTGTTAGGGAAAAAAAAAAAAGAACATTCTTATTGAGTGAGTCTGTACATTTTATCCTGGGCAGTGCCAGGCAGGGCTGGCAGTACTCTGCCTCATATTTGCTATTTTTAAACAGACTTAAAAGCATTCTCCTTGAGTGGTTCAGTGCTGGCTGGGCAGCAGTTCCAGGGCTGGGAGTACTCTGCCTCATATCTACTTTAGTTCTATGTGCAGTGCAGTGCACACAGACAGACACATTCCGTGCATTGCCAGGCAGACAGTGAGGCAGTGGGCATTGTAAACAGAGTGAACATTGCCCTTCAGCGAGTCTGTTACATTTGCTATTTTTAAACAGACTTAAAAGCATTCTCCTTGAGTGGTTCAGTGCTGGGTGGGCACTGGGCAGCAGTTCCAAGGCAGGGAATACCCTGCCTCATATATACTTTAGTTCTATGTGCACTGCAGTGCACACAGACAGACACATTCCGTGCATTGCCAGGCAGACAGTGAGGCAGTGGGCATTGTAAACAGAGTGAACATTGCCCTTCAGCGAGTCTGTTACATTTGCTATTTTTAAACAGACTTAAAAGCATTCTCCTTGAGTGGTTCAGTGCTGGGTGGGCACTGGGCAGCAGTTCCAGGGCTGGGAATACCCTGCCTCATATATACTTTAGTTCTATGTGCACTGCAGTGCACACAGACAGACACATTCCGTGCATTGCCAGGCAGACAGTGAGGCAGTGGGCATTGTAAACAGAGTGAACATTGCCCTTCAGCGAGTCTGTTACATTTGCTATTTTTAAACAGACTTAAAAGCATTCTCCTTGAGTGGTTCAGTTCTGGGTGGGCAGTGCCAGGGCTGGCACTGGCAGTACTCTGCCTCATATCTACTGAAAAGGAAGCTTGTTCTCTGTGCACTCACTGCACACACACAGACAGACACATTCCGTGCATTGCCAGGCAGGCAGTGAGGCAGTGGGCATTGTAAACAGAGTGAACACATTCTCCTTCAGTGGTTCAGTGCTGGGTGGGCAGCAGTTCCAGTGCTGGGAGTACCCTGCCTCATATCTACTTTAGTTCTATGTGCACTGCAGTGCACACAGACAGACACATTCCGTGCATTGCCAGGCAGGCAGTGAGGCAGTGGGCATTGTAAACAGAGTGAACATTGCCCTTCAGCGAGTCTGTTACATTTGCTATTTTTAAACAGACTTAACCGCATTGTCCTTGAGTGGTTCAGTGCTGGGTGGGCAGCAGTTCCAGGGCTGGGAGTACCCTGCCTCATATCTACTGAAAAGGAAGCTTGTTCTCTGTGCACTCACTGCACACACACAGACAGACACATTCCGTGCATTGCCAGGCAGGCAGTGAGGCAGTGGGCATTGTAAACAGAGTGAACATTGCCCTTCAGCGAGTCTGTTACATTTGCTATTTTTAAACAGACTTAAAAGCATTCTCCTTGAGTGGTTCAGTGCTGGGTGGGCAGCAGTTCCAGGGCTGGGAGTACCCTGCCTCATATCTACTGAAAAGGAAGCTTGTTCTCTGTGCACTCACTGCACACACACAGACAGACACATTCCGTGCATTGCCAGGCAGGCAGTGGGCATAAACAGAGTGAAGATTGGCCTTAAGCGAGTCTGTTCAATTTGTTATTTTTAAACAGACTTAACCGCATTGTCCTTGAGTGGTTCAGTGCTGGGTGGGCAGCAGTTCCAGGTCTGGGAGTACCCTGCCTCATATCTACTGAAAAGGAAGCTTGTTCTCTGTGCACTCACTGCACACACACAGACAGACACATTCCGTGCATTGCCAGGCAGGCAGTGGGCATAAACAGAGTGAAGATTGGCCTTAAGCGAGTCTGTTCAATTTGTTATTTTTAAACAGACTTAACCGCATTGTCCTTGAGTGGTTCAGTGCTGGGTGGGCAGCAGTTCCAGGGCTGGGAGTACCCTGCCTCATATCTACTGAAAAGGAAGCTTGTTCTCTGTGCACTCACTGCACACACACAGACAGACACATTCCGTGCATTGCCAGGCAGGCAGTGGGCATAAACAGAGTGAAGATTGGCCTTAAGCGAGTCTGTTCAATTTGTTATTTTTAAACAGACTTAACCGCATTGTCCTTGAGTGGTTCAGTGCTGGGTGGGCAGCAGTTCCAGGGCTGGGAGTACCCTGCCTCATATCTACTGAAAAGGAAGCTTGTTCTCTGTGCACTCACTGCACACACACAGACAGACACATTCCTTGCATTGCCAGGCAGGCAGTGAGGCAGTGGGCATTGTAAACAGAGTGAACATTGCCCTTCAGCGAGTCTGTTACATTTGCTATTTTTAAACAGACTTAAAAGCATTCTCCTTGAGTGGTTCAGTGCTGGGTGGGCAGCAGTTCCAGGGCTGGGAGTACCCTGCCTCATATCTACTGAAAAGGAAGCTTGTTCTCTGTGCACTCACTGCACACACACAGACAGACACATTCCGTGCATTGCCAGGCAGGCAGTGGGCATAAACAGAGTGAAGATTGGCCTTAAGCGAGTCTGTTCAATTTGTTATTTTTAAACAGACTTAACCGCATTGTCCTTGAGTGGTTCAGTGCTGGGTGGGCAGCAGTTCCAGGGCTGGGAGTACCCTGCCTCATATCTACTGAAAAGGAAGCTTGTTCTCTGTGCACTCACTGCACACACACAGACAGACACATTCCGTGCATTGCCAGGCAGGCAGTGAGGCAGTGGGCATTGTAAACAGAGTGAACATTGCCCTTCAGCGAGTCTGTTCAATTTGTTATTTTTAAACAGACTTAACCGCATTGTCCTTGAGTGGTTCAGTGCTGGGTGGGCAGCAGTTCCAGGGCTTGGAGTACCCTGCCTCATATCTACTGAAAAGGAAGCTTGTTCTCTGTGCACTCACTGCACACACACAGACAGACACATTCCGTGCATTGCCAGGCAGGCAGTGAGGCAGTGGGCATTGTAAACAGAGTGAACATTGCCCTTCAGCGAGTCTGTTACATTTGCTATTTTTAAACAGACTTAAAATCATTCTCCTTGAGTGGTTCAGTGCTGGGTGGGCAGCAGTTCCAGGGCTGGGAGTACCCTGCCTCATATCTACTGAAAAGGAAGCTTGTTCTCTGTGCACTCACTGCACACACACAGACAGACACATTCCGTGCATTGCCAGGCAGGCAGTGGGCATAAACAGAGTGAAGATTGGCCTTAAGCGAGTCTGTTCAATTTGTTATTTTTAAACAGACTTAACCGCATTGTCCTTGAGTGGTTCAGTGCTGGGTGGGCAGCAGTTCCAGGGCTGGGAGTACCCTGCCTCATATCTACTGAAAAGGAAGCTTGTTCTCTGTGCACTCACTGCACACACACAGACAGACACATTCCGTGCATTGCCAGGCAGGCAGTGAGGCAGTGGGCATTGTAAACAGAGTGAACATTGCCCTTCAGCGAGTCTGTTCAATTTGTTATTTTTAAACAGACTTAACCGCATTGTCCTTGAGTGGTTCAGTGCTGGGTGGGCAGCAGTTCCAGGGCTGGGAGTACCCTGCCTCATATCTACTGAAAAGGAAGCTTGTTCTCTGTGCACTCACTGCACACACACAGACAGACACATTCCGTGCATTGCCAGGCAGGCAGTGAGGCAGTGGGCATTGTAAACAGAGTGAACATTGCCCTTCAGCGAGTCTGTTACATTTGCTATTTTTAAACAGACTTAAAAGCATTCTCCTTGAGTGGTTCAGTGCTGGGTGGGCAGCAGTTCCAGGGCTGGGAGTACCCTGCCTCATATCTACTGAAAAGGAAGCTTGTTCTCTGTGCACTCACTGCACACACACAGACAGACACATTCCGTGCATTGCCAGGCAGGCAGTGGGCATAAACAGAGTGAAGATTGGCCTTAAGCGAGTCTGTTCAATTTGTTATTTTTAAACAGACTTAACCGCATTGTCCTTGAGTGGTTCAGTGCTGGGTGGGCAGCAGTTCCAGGGCTGGGAGTACCCTGCCTCATATCTACTGAAAAGGAAGCTTGTTCTCTGTGCACTCACTGCACACACACAGACAGACACATTCCGTGCATTGCCAGGCAGGCAGTGAGGCAGTGGGCATTGTAAACAGAGTGAACATTGCCCTTCAGCGAGTCTGTTACATTTGCTATTTTTAAACAGACTTAACCGCATTGTCCTTGACTTGGTCCGTTCATTTTGTTATTTTAAACAGACTGAGCATTCTTCTTGAGTGGGTCTGTTAATTTAGTTATTTTAAACTGACCGAACATTATTATTGTGGGACAGTGGGCAGTGTTACCACTAGTACTCATTGACATTAAATCCATAATGTCAGGGAAAGGGAGATGCAAGCGACTTAGTGGGAATGGCAGCGGAGGCACCGCAAAAGACACCAGCGCAACACCACCAGTACAGGTAAAAAGGCAACTGTCGCAATCAAACGTCTTTGTAGGGGATGGCAGTTCCATGGCAAAAAAAAAGAAATCAGACCATGAAACTTTGCAATCGCCAGCACCTGTTTCTGGCACTGTAGTTTTGGAGGAGAGTGAAGAGGAGGCAGAGTCTAGCCAGACAAAAGTTACACACCCAAGAGCAGCCAGGGGACAGAAGTGTCCTGCAAAACTTTGCGGTGACAAGGTAGCGCTGGCACTGTTAGCTTCTGATTCAGAAGAAGAATCTTCTTGGATGGGATTCTCATCAGAAACGGAAGATGTAATACCTGAGCAATCTTCGGTAGAATTGTCAGTTAGTCCTGTTTTAGCCTCCACCTCCAGAAATCTGCGGCAGGGGAGACATTCCACTGATATCGAGGAGGAGGAAGAGCTGTCAGAAGGGAGACAGAGGGTGACTGTTGCCCCCGCTGGCATTGCTTCGCCGGGTGCAGTGGGTGCACCACCCACACCCAGTAGTACCTCAACTCCAGTGCCACCATCCACCCCCAGGGCGGGAAAGAGAGGAGGATCACAAAAGAAATCTGCGATCTGGGCACATTTTAAAGTGACAGAAGACCCGCGTTATGCTCGGTGTAATTACTGTGCCAGGGATATTAGCAGAGGCAAGCAACTGGGACATCTGTCAAATTTTGGCATGGAGTATCATGTTAAGAGGCAACACCCAACAAGATTACTGCCATCTGGGGATGGTAGCATTTTCCGTCAGGGGACCCCTTCCCCTTCCAACCAGGGTGCAGTGGTAGGAAAGCAGCAGAGTCAGCCCACGCCCTCATACCCTTCTAGCAGTCAGGCGGCAGGCCAGAAACCCACTGACATGTGGGAGAAGCGACAATGCACCATGGAGGAAATGGGGTGGAGTGCAGGTAACGCTATCCCGGGGTAGGAGGCAGGCAGCCGCAAAAGTAGTAACCAGGAGCATTGGGGAAATGATTGCCCTTGATGACCAGCCCCTGCAGTTAGTTGAGAATGTGGGTTTCAAACGTTTCTTGAAGGTCGTACTTCCAAATTACAAAGTCCCCTCCAGAACCACATTTAGTAGAAAGGTCATCCCCAGCCTGTACAAGCACTGTGTCAGTCGCGTGCAAGCACTGCTAGGTAAGGCAGACGGAAGAGTGCATTTCACCTGCGATATCTGGACCGCCATGAATGCTGCACACTCTTACCTCTCTCTGACAGCACACTGGTGGGACATGGCAGAGGCAGGGGCAGCCAGCAGCTCTATTACTGAACAAGCATCAGGGTGGAGGTGGGCTTTACTGAACACCCACCTGACGGACCATTCCCATACCGCTGCCAATATTCTAGCATGCATCAGAAAGATGCTGGCGAGCTGGAAAGTACACCAGCGAGACAGTAAAACGCGGGCAGGCTTTTTTGTCACAGACAACGGTGCAAACATGGTTAAGGCAATAAGCGATGGGCGGTTTAAGAACATCCGATGTTTTGCACACACTCTGCATCTGGTAGTGAAGTCAGGTTTGGGCTTGGAGTCCAAGGACAAGGAGACTGAATACCTGCGTAGGTTAATACAGAAGTGCAGGAACATAGCAGCACACTTCCACAGAAGTGTCAGGGCGGGGCAGGTTCTCCGAGAAAATCAGACTGCTTTGGATATGCCCGAGAAGCGTCTCATTCAAGACGTTCCCACCCGGTGGAATTCCACCTTTATGATGCTGGAGAGGTTATTGGAGCTGCAGACACCCCTTCATGAACTTTCTGGTACAATAGACATAGGTGTACAGAATCCCCTAGGGCATCACGATTGGTTAGTCATGAGTCAGCTGTTAAAAATCCTGCAGCCCTTCAAGGACGTCACGGAGGAGCTGAGTTCCAGAAGTTCCACCTTGGCTGACATCATCCCTATAGTGAAATTCCTGGATGACCATTTGGAAGGCATTAAACGGCAAGAGGGAATGACTGCTGAGGTGCTGCAGTGTGTGGACGTTTTGCAGCAGCAGGTGAAAGACAGATTAAGGCCTTTAACAGAGGACAGCACATACATGCTCGCCTCTGTCTGTGATCCCCGTGTGAAAGGTAAAATCGCCCTACAGACCAATTGTCTGTCATTTGTGAAGGAGCTGTTGTTAGCACAGGTCCGTGAACAGGAGCACCATAGGCGGAGACAGATTAGGCTTGAAGCACAGGTGGAAACAGCAGGCACGTCACAGAGTTGTGCTGCTGCTAGCCCTGGCAGGAGAAGGACTGTGTCAGTGACAGATACTATTACTAGTGCCTCCACCTCAACGTCAGAACGCCCAAGGCATGTTGGCCATAAAGATACATCAGTAGTGCAACAGGCGAGAGAGAAAGTAACTGGATTGAGTGACTCTCAGCCCTCCCAAGCACAGGAGGAGACAGCAGCAGAGCTGTCAGTGAAACGGTATCTCTCAGAGCCGATAGAGAATACGCAGACAGATCCGCTGGCATATTGGGCACACAAGTCCACTGTCTGGCCACACCTAGCCAAAGTGGCTGAAGGATATCTGTCATGTCCACCAACAAGTGTGCCCAGTGAACGTGTTTTTTCAATGACAGGGGATATCATGAGCCCTCACCGCTCAAGGCTTTCACCGGTCTTGATGGAAATGCTAGTGTTTTTGAAAGTAAACCTGCCATTGCTTGGCTTTCCCGATTTTCCTTGTGAATGGCAAGATGAATAAAAGCTATTGAAAGGAGCCTTGCAGCAGTTCCAATTGCCTCCTATGCTCAAGATAATGTAAGCAGTAAGCACTGCAGCACATGTTCTTGACATGAATCGCTGTGTCTGACCGGCATCTACTGTGCAGCCCTAGTGTTCCCACAAGTGTTTTAACTCCGTTGCTGTTCCTGCCTGTACCTCCAGGCATTGTGTTCCTAGCTGGGCAGTTCCATTTGGTTATTTTAAACAGACTGAGCATTGTCCTTCAGAGTGGGTCTGTTGATATTGCTATTTTAAACAGACTGAGCATTGACCTTCAGAGTGGGTCCGTTAATTTTCTTATTTTAAACAGACTGAGCATAGTCCTTGAGTGGGTCCGTTAATTTTGTTCTTTTAAACAGACTGAGCATGGTCCTTCAGAGTGGGTCCGTTAATTTTCTTATTTTAAACAGACTGAGCTTTCTTCTTCAAGGCCGAAGTGGAGAAGGGTTCCATGTGAACAGCAGTTCAACATGGGTCAGCCGGTCCTAACAGATAGGCGAGCGCCGTTCGGAAGGGACGGGCGATGGCCTCCGTCGTCCTCGGCTGATCGAAAGGGAATCGGGTTCAGATCCACGAACCCGGAGTGGTGGAGAATCGGCGCTGGGCTCTTCCCTCTTCACTCGCCGTTACTGAGGGAATCCTGGTCAGTTTCTTTTCCTATGCGACTTGTGTCCCTAGCTGGGATTGACCTCTGTCCTCCAATGATGTGCCTGTTCCTCCAGGCCTTGTGTTCCCACAAGTGTTTTAACTCCGTTGCTGTTCCTGCCTGTACCTCCAGGCATTGTGTTTCTACTGGTGTTTTAACTCCATTGCTGTGCCTGCCTGTCCCTCCAGGCCTTGTGTCCCTAGCCGGGATTGACCTCTGTCCACCAATGATGTGCCTGTTCCTCCAGGCCTTGTGTCCCTAGCTGGGCAGTTCCATTTTGTTATTTTAAACAGACTGAGCATTGTCCTTCAGAGTGGGTCTGTTGATATTGCTATTTTAAACAGACTGAGCATTGACCTTCAGAGTGGGTCCGTTAATTGTGTTCTTTTAAACAGACTGAGCATAGTCCTTGAGTGGGTCCGTTAATTTTGTTCTTTTAAACAGACTGAGCATTCTTCTTCAAGGCCGAAGTGGAGAAGGGTTCCATGTGAACAGCAGTTCAACATGGGTCAGCCGGTCCTAACAGATAGGCGAGCGCCGTTCGGAAGGGACGGGCGATGGCCTCCGTCGTCCTCGGCCGATCGAAAGGGAGTCGGGTTCAGATCCCCGAACCCGGAGTGGCGGAGATTCGGCGCTGGGCTCTTCCTTCTTCACTCGCCGTTACTGAGGGAATCCTGGTTAGTTTCTTTTCCTACGCTGCTTGTGTCCCTAGCTGGGATTGACATCTGTCCTCAAATGATGTGCCTGCTCATCCAGACCTTGTGTTCCCACGCGTATTCTTATTTCTGAGAGATTTTCCGATTCCTTTGTCATCAGCTAAAGTGCATAAGATGCGTTGATGAATAGTTTTGAAGATGACACATATGGCTTTATAGATGATACGGAAGTGGACGGGTAGCCAATGTAACTCTTTCAGAATGGGAGATATGTGGTCTCTCTTTCTTGCGCCTGTTAGTAATCGGGCTGCTGAATTTTGAACCATCTGTAGTGGTTTGGAATAGGATGAGGGCAGACCTAGCAATAGGGAACTGCAGTAGTCTAATTTCGCAAAAATGACTGCTTGGATGATCGTTCTGAAGTCTTGAGCATGGAAAAGAGGTCTTATCCTCTTCCGAACCTGGAGTTTATAGAAGCAGTCTTTGGTTGTTTTATTGATATGTGCCTTGAAGTTTAGCCGGTTGTCTGTTATCACTCCTAAGTCTGTAACTTGTGTGGTAGGTAGGTTGGTGGGAAGAGTAGTGTTGGAGATATTGTTTTCAGGAGAGATGAGTAGGATTTCTGTCTTGGATGAGTTTAAGATGAGGTGTAGGTTGTTTACTACTTGTTTGATTTTCTGGTGGCATGTTTCCCAGTAGTCAAGAGTTTTAGAGTATGTGTCTTTGATATGGATGATGATTTCAATATCATCTGCGTAAAGGAAGTACTTTCGATTGAGGTCGGTAAGAAGTTGGCAGAGAGGAAGAAGATAGATATTAAATAGGGTCGGAGATAATCAAGAACCTTGAGGGACTCCTATGACAGAGTGAAATCTTGAGGATTCCTTGTTTTGGAGTTTAACTTTGTAACCTCTGTTATTGAGAAACGTTTTGAACCAGGATCGGACGGTGCCGCTGATTCCTATGGACGAAAGCTGGTTTAGGAGGATGGCGTGGTTGACCGTGTCGAACGCTGCGGAAAGGTCTAACAAGATCAATAGGAAAGAGTTTCCTTTGTCGAGGCCCATTAAGATATAATATTATATCTTACAGTTGTGGTTTGGATCATATTCTTTAGGTGAAGACGGTTGTCTATAATTACTCCCAGGTCTCTCACATGGTTGTGGGTGAGAAGGTGTTTGTGATGGATCTGAGATGGGAGGTTTTCTTGCTTGTAGGAAATGAAGAGGAGTTTAGTTTTAGAGGCATTGAGGACCAGGTTTAGACTGTTGAGGAGATTAGTGGTGGCTTCGGCTTGTAAGCTGTTGTTCCAAAGTGCGATGGCTTTCTTAATAGATTCTGTTATGGGAATAAGAATCTGAACATCGTCTGCATAGATGTAGTGAATGAGGTTAAGACTAAACAGTTGGCAAAGGGGAAGGAGGAAACGGCGGGGGAAACGGCAAAGCTGCTGCCAGGGGGGGCTATAACACGCGCCGCCGGAGCGGCGGGCCACCTGCCCCCCCTGGGCCTTCCCAGCCGACACGGAGCCGGTTGCGGCGCTCCGCCGCGGAGGAAATGCGCCCTGCGGCCGTCCGGGAGGCGTTCCCCGCCCCCCCGCGAAAGGGGTGGGGGATGCGCCGAAACCACCCCCGGTCCCACCGAACCCGCCGGGTTCAATCCTCCAGGCGGACTGCACGCACCCCACCCGTTTAACTCTTAACGGTTTCCCGCCCTTTTGAACTCGGTCTTGAAAGTTGTTTTCAACTTTCCCTTACGTACTTATTGATTATATATTTACTTTATTTTTTTATTCCTGGACGGGGCCGGGGCCGTCCGGGAGGCGTTCCCCGCCCCCCCGCGAAAGGGGTGGGGGATGCGCCGAAACCACCCCCGGTCCCACCGAACCCGCCGCCGGTTTGAATCCTCCAGGCGGACTGCACGCACCTCACCCGTTTACCTCTTAACGGTTTCCCGCCCTTTTGAACTCGCTCTTGAAAGTTGTTTTCAACTTTCCCTTACGTACTTATTGATTTTATTGCTTTACTTTATTTTTTTTATTCCTGGACGGGGCCGGGGCCGTCCGGGAGGCGTTCCCCGCCCCCCCGCGAAAGGGGTGGGGGATGCGCCGAAACCACCCCCGCTCCCACCGAACCCGCCGCCGGTTTGAATCCTCCAGGCGGACTGCACGCACCTCACCCGTTTACCTCTTAACGGTTTCCCGCCCTTTTGAACTCACTCTTGAAAGTTGTTTTCAACTTTCCCTTACGTACTTATTGATTTTATTGCTTTACTTTATTTTTTTTATTCCTGGACGGGGCCGGGGCCGTCCGGGAGGCGTTCCCCGCCCCCCCGCGAAAGGGGTGGGGGATGCGCCGAAACCACCCCCGGTCCCACCGAACCCGCCGGGTTCAATCCTCCAGGCGGACTGCACGCACCTCACCCGTTTAACTCTTAACGGTTTCCCGCCCTTTTGAACTCGCTCTTGAAAGTTGTTTTCAACTTTCCCTTACGTACTTATTGATTTTATATATTTACTTTATTTTTTTATTCCTGGACGGGGCCGGGGCCGTCCGGGAGGCGTTCCCCGCCCCCCCGCGAAAGGGGTGGGGGATGCGCCGAAACCACCCCCGGTCCCACCGAACCCGCCGCCGGGTTCAATCCTCCAGGCGGACTGCACGCACCCCACCCGTTTACCTCTTAACGGTTTCCCGCCCTTTTGAACTCGCTCTTGAAAGTTGTTTTCAACTTTCCCTTACGTACTTATTGATTTTATTGCTTTACTTTATTTTTTTTATTCCTGGACGGGGCCGGGGCCGTCCGGGAGGCGTTCCCCGCCCCCCCGCGAAAGGGGTGGGGGATGCGCCGAAACCACCCCCGGTCCCACCGAACCCGCCGCCGAGTTCAATCCTCCATGCGGACTGCACGCACCTCACCCGTTTACCTCTTAACGGTTTCCCGCCCTTTTGAACTCGCTCTTGAAAGTTGTTTTCAACTTTCCCTTACGTACTTATTGATTTTATTGCTTTACTTTATTTTTTTATTCCTGGACGGGGCCGGGGCCGTCCGGGAGGCGTTCCCCGCCCCCCCGCGAAAGGGGTGGGGGATGCGCCGAAACCACCCCCGGTCCCACCGAACCCGCCGCCGGTTTGAATCCTCCAGGCGGACTGCACGCACCCCACCCGTTTACCTCTTAACGGTTTCCCGCCCTTTTGAACTCGCTCTTGAAAGTTGTTTTCAACTTTCCCTTACGTACTTATTGATTTTATTGATTTACTTTATTTTTTTTATTCCTGGACGGGGCCGGGGCCGCGGACTGCATGCACCCCACCCGTTTACCTCTTAACGGTTTCCCGCCCTTTTGAACTCGCTCTTGAAAGTTATTTTCAACTTTCCCTTACGTACTTATTGATTTTATTTATTGATTTTATTTATTTATACCGGCATTGCATCCGCTGTAGGCTTCCCTGGTCGGTCTTGTGCATTTGAATAAACGGAGAGGAATTTGTAGGTCGATAATGGTGTGTTGGTGAATGATTTTTTATATCAAGGTGATGGATTTGTAAATGACTCTGAACTGAATTGGTAACCAGTGGAGGTCTTTTAGGACTGGGGAAATGTGGCCTCCTTTCCTAGTGTTTGTTAGTAGACGGGCTGCTGCGTTTTCAACCATTTGGAGTGGTTTCAGTGTATGAGGAAGGGAGTCCAAGTAATGTAGAGTTGCAGTAGTAGAAAATGAGGGCTTGGAGGATGGTTCTGAAGTGTTTGGCGTGGAAGAGTGGTCTTATCCTTTTTTAAACTTGCAGTTTATAGAAGCAGTCTTTGGTGGTTTTATTGGGGGGCCACTACCGGCCTAACACCGTCCGCCGGCTGATCCTCCATCAGAAGGACTTGGGCCCCCGAGCGGCGCTGGGGAGCCGGTCTTCCGTATGCCACATTTCCCGCGCCCGCCGGACAGGCGGGGATTCGGCGCTGGGCTCTTCCCTCTTCACTCACCGTTACTGAGGGAATCCTGGTTAGTTTATTTTCCTCCACAGCTTGTGTCCCTAGGTGGTCCCTGCGGGTCGGTACGGCAAGAGCGGTATTCAAACAGCAAGCACTGGGGTATGAAAATACAGACCCCTGTGTACTTACTTGGTAGAGGTTTTGCTAGGAGTAAGAATTTGTTGAGGATAATGTCAGTTTCTTAATAAGATCTCATGCTTTGACTGTTGAGGAGATTAGTGATGGCTTGTAAGCTGTTGTTCCAAAGTGCGATGGCTTTGTTAATAGATTCTGTTATGGGAATAAGAATCTGAACATCGTCTGCATAGATGTAGTGAATGAGGTTAAGACTAGTTAACAGTTGGCAAAGGGGAAGGAGGAAACGGCGGGGGAAACGGCGAAGCTGCTGCCGGGGGGGGGGGGCAATAACACGCGCCGGAGCCGGTATTTACCCTTAGATGGAGTTTACCACCCACTTTAGCCTGCATTCCCAAACAAACAGACTACGAGAAAACCCGGTCCCAGCGCGCCGGGGGCCGCTACCGGCCTAACACCGTCCGCGGGCTGAGGCTTGATGAGAAGGACTTGGGCCCCCGAGCGGCGCCAGAGAGGCGATCTTCCGTACGCCACATTTCCCGCGCCCGCCGGACGAGCGGGGATTCGGTGCTGGGCTCTTCCCTCTTCACTCGCCGTTACGGAGGGAATCCTGGTTAGTTTCTTTTCCTCCGTGGCTTGTGTCCATAGGTGGGATTGACCTCTGTCCTAGAATGATGTGCCTCTTCATCCAGGCCTAGTGTTCCTACTGGTGTTTTAAGTCCATTGCTGTGCCTGCCTGTTCATCCAGACCTTGTGTTCCCACACGTATTATTATTTCTGAGAGATCTTCCAATTCCTTTGTCATTTTCTGAAGTGCATAAGTAGGGTAGCTAAATGAGGAGAATATTGGAGGGGCGAAGTTCCATATTCAAAGCTGAGTAGCTGTACCTATCTAGTGAAAGTTTGAAGGATCAGGGAAGGCTTGTAAGAATAGCCAAGTTTGTTAATAGATTCTGTTATGGGAATAAGAATCTGAACATCGTCTGCATAGATGTAGTGAATGAGGTTAAGACAAGTTAACAGTTGCCAAAGGGGAAGGAGGAAACGCCGGGAGGGGGGGCTATAACACGCGCAGCCAGAGCAGCGGGCCACCTGCCCCCCCTGGGCCTTCCCAGCCGACCCGTTGCCGGTCGCGGTGCACCGCCGCGGAGGAAATGCGCCCTGCGGGGGCCGGGGCCGTCCCCCGCCCCTCCCCCACCCCCCGCGAAAGGGGTGGGGGTGGGGGATCCGCCGAAACCCCCTTCCGACCGAACCCGCCGGGTTGAATCCTGCGGGCGGACTGCACGGACCCCACCCATTTACCTCTTTACAATTTCACGCCCTCTTGAACTCCCTCTTCAAAGTTGTTTTCAACTTTCCCTTGCGGTACTTACTTATTTATTTTATTTATTTAAGGTTTTTTTATACCGGCATTCATGAAATCGTTCACATGATGTCGCTTTACAGAAAACAGGGGTGCAAAGAAAACAACCTATAACATAAATACACGTGGTGAAGAGATGCAGTTACAATTAACTGGGGCTATGAACTGGGAGTGTAAGAAATAAAGAGGGATAGAGGAGGTTAATTATATATATGTGTAGAATATAAAAATATACAAGAGTACATTACAAATATGGCGTCCAATATATACAGCTTCTGAGCTGAGAATTTATTGATGGTGTGTGTTAGGTGCAGTTCGGGAAGGCTTGCCTGAAAAGCCATGTCTTGAGTCTTTTCCGAAAGGTTAGGAGGCAAGGTTCATTTCTGAGATCTGGGGGGATGGAGTTCCATAACGGTGGACCTGCTGTGGAAAGGGCTCAATCTCTAAAGGTGCTGTGATAAGTGGTTTTGGAGGGTGGAACAAGGAGGCATCCTCTGTAGGCTTCCCTGGTCGGTCTTGTGCATTTGTATAAACGGAGAGGAATTTGTAGGTCGATTATGGTGTGTTGGTGAAAGATTTTGTATATCAAGGTGATGGATTTGTAAATGACTCTGAACTGAATTGGTAACCAGTGGAGGTCTTTTAGGACTGGGGAAATGTGGTCTCTTTTCCTAGTGTTTGTTAGTAGACGGGCTGCTGCGTTTTGAACCATTTGGAGTGGTTTTGTGTATGAGGAAGGGAGTCCAAGAAATGTAGAGTTGCAGTAGTCTAATTTGGAGAAAATGAGGGCTTGGAGGATCCTGGTTAGTGTCTTTTCCTCCGCGGCTTGTGTCCCTAGCTGTGATTGAACTCTGTCCTCGAATGATGTGCCTCTTCATCCAGGCCTTGTGTCCCTAGTTGGGATCGACCTCTGTGCTCGACTGCTGCGCCTCTTCATCCCGGCCTTGTGTTCCCACAAGTGTTTTAACTCCGTTGCTGTGCCCGTTCCTGCAGGCCTTGTGTTCCTCTGGGGATAGGGAAATACATACAGTAACTGAGTGTAAGCAAGTATGATTTGCATTGAATACAAGAATGTCAGTATATAAAAATGACAAATAAATATAAAAATAAATGAAGTGCTATAAACTTTTTAAAAAAAAAAATATAAATCCATAAAAAAAAAATTGTACTATCCGAGTATCAGTGTTCATCCATGTTCCTACTGGTGTTTTAACTCCATTGCTGTGCCTGCCTGTTCATCCAGGCCTTGTGTTCCCACAGGTGTTTTAACTCAGTGGCGGTGCCTGTTCATCCAGGCCTTGTGTTCCTCTGGGGATAGGGAAATACCTACAGTACCTGAGTGTAATCAAGTATGACGTGCTAGAAACGTTTTCGAATAAGAATATAAATACATTAAAAAAACACATAATTACTATCCGAGTATCCGTGTTCATCCAGGCCTTGTGTTCCCACAGGTGTTTTAACTCAGTTGCTGTGCCCATTCTTCCGGGCCTTGTGTTCCCACAGGTGTTTTAACTCAGTGGCGGTGCCTGTTCATCCAGGCCTTGTGTTCCCACAGGTGTTTTAACTCAGTGGCTGTGCCTGTTCATCCAGGCCTTGTGTTCCCACAAGTGTTTTAACCTGGTTGCTGTGCCTGTTCATGCAGGCCTTGTGTCCCTAGCTGGAATTGACCTCTGTCCTCGAATGATGTACCTGTTCATCCAGGCCTTGTGTTCCCACACGTATTCTTATTTGTGAGAGATCCTAGGCTCCAATTCGTTTGTCATCAGCTGAAGTGCGTAAGTACAGTCTGAATTCACTAGACGCCAACGGAATTCACTAGACGCCAACGATATTCACTGGACGCCAATGTAAACACCGGGTACACACAACTCTAGGGGTGGACCCGTTCCAGGGAGTCCTTCCCTGAACAAGCATGAGGGTGGAGGTGGGCTTTACTGCACACCCACCTGACGGACCATGCCCACACCGCTGCCAATATTCTAGCATGCATCAGAAAGATGCTGGCGAGCTACCAGTGTTTTAACCTAGTTCCTGTGCCTGTTCATGCAGGCCTTGTGTCCCTAGCTGGGATTGACCTCTGTCCTCGAAGGAAGTGCCTGTTCATCCAGGCCTTGTGTTCCTACTGCTGTTTTAACTCCATTGCTGTGCCTGCCTGTTCATCCAGACCTTGTGTTCCCACACGTATTCTTATTTCTGAGAGATCCTCCAATTCCTTTGTCATCTGCTGAAGTGCGTAAGTACCGTCTGAATTCACTAGACGCCAACGGAATTCACTAGACGCCAACGATATTCACTAGACGCCAATGTAAACACCGGGTACACACAACTCTAGGGGTGGACCCTTTCCAGGGAGTACTTCCCTGCACAAAGGAAAGGGAACTCTCTCCTGGGCCAATTGATAAGAAAACCACAATTCTGCAGCCAAAAATAGGCTGGAAATCCTTCCCCCATTGACTTTAATGGGCGACATATGTACATATACCCAACTCATTAGATTTTTTTTATGTCCATATTGGCCGCAAGTGGGACCCCCTTTCGGACATAAGAAATATGAACATAAAATTTTGCTCTGCACATCCCTATTGCAAAGGCAACCCGGGGGGGGGGCGGAACAGCGTAACAAGAGAGGTACTGATGCGATGATGTAGGTTACCCAGTGGAGCGGGGAAGCCAGAGTCATGTCTTCAGGTGATGATGTAGTAGCCCTGAGGAGCGGGGATTTTTGGCAATCACCGGTGTTGAACATAGGCGTAGCCCTGAGGAGCGGGGAAGTTCGAACAGTCTCTGGAGTAAAATGTAGGCACTGCCCCGAGGAGCAGGGAAGCACAAATAATCTCTGGAGAAGAACGTAGGCACTACCTCGAGGAGCGGGGAAGCACAGGTTGTCTCTGGAATAGAATGTAGGCACTGCCCCTACAGAGACCATCTCTTCGTTTACTTGTTCATGACTACTGAGACTGAACTTAGGTACCCGCTCCTCGGGGGCCTACTTACTTTGGCAATCCGCTCCTCGGAGGGCCATCTCGCCTTCAGGAATCCTTTGCTTCTGTCTGTGAGTACCATCATCTACCACCTCCGTGACAAGACCTCCGGCATACTCCGTTCCTCTGGGCCATTACTGAGTGTCCTCTGTTACCTGCCTCATCTCTACTACTTGAGTGCTTTAGTCTACTCTGCTTCTCTGCTACGAGTGCTTCTATCTTCACCACCAGATTCACGGCATATCCCGCTTGCGGGTCACTACCGGATCGCTAGCCACTCCACTACCGAAGCATCTCCACTCCAGACAATTTTCCCTGGTATACCCCGCTCTGCGGACCACTACCAGGAGGACCAGCATCACACCACCTCACTCCAGACTAAGCTTCTACCCACTTTGTGGGATATCTATGTTCCTGCTTAATAAAGATATTCCTCTGTGTCTGTCTGTTATGGCTAGAGCCTGTCGTAGTGAGTCCCCACAGGGCTCCTCCCTGTGGGTGGAGTCAACTCTCACTATAACCCCAGGAGTCCACAACCACACCGAATTATAACAATCTGCCGTTCTATGCAGGACACCCCATTCTTCTGTCAATGATGACATCCTGCCGCTTCGTGCGAGTTACCCCCAAACCATATGTTTAGAGTAGTATTAATTATTAACAATCAAAACCAAGCAACTGGTTAAAAATATCATAAAGTATCTTCCAATGTGGTCCCTATGGTCAGCTGATAACGGACTTCTTCTTATTCCCTCTGTTAAAATGTATCACTTGCAGACCATTCGTTCTAGAGCATTTGCTGTCTCCAGCCCCACATTGTGGAATGAGTTGCTCTTAGAGTTGAGAAATCTCTCTGATCATTTATTATTTTGGTTTGCCTTTTCTTTGAAATTTTACTAGTCATTTTTATGTTATTGCATTATTTGTTGTACTGTATTAATTTTTATATGATGCACTGTTTGCTTGTAACTGTTCATCGTTTAGCACAGTTTTTCTGCTATATGCAATGTAGAAAAATTTGTAAATAAATAAATGTTGTGAGCGTGGACCTTTGGACCGAGAAGTTGATGCTACCTGCAGGGTGGAGGCCTGTAGGTCTCCACCATCAATAGGTGGATCTGGATGAGATAGAGGCCCAACTGGAGCTTCACCTCTACCAGCCCACGTTCCCTTTGGGTTGAGCTTTTGGGTTCCAGGGCTAGCAGGACTTTGGTGCTGGTGTCTGCTGGTTGATAGATATATGAGCATAACAGGACTGAAACAGGAGAAGACAAGGCATATCCAGTAGCAGGCTCTGGTCGGAGGCAAGCAGCAGTCAGGAGGGTTCAGAAGTCTGACCGAGGTCAATATCAAGTATCCCTCTGAAGGAAAGGAAGGGTGGATAGACAGGGTAAGTAGGCATGGAGAAAGACAGGAGGCAAGGCACACTGAAGAGCTGAAAAGCCACAGATGCGGAGACAAAGACAAGAAAATGTAGGAATTGAAGACTGAAGATGCTGAAGACTGAAGACGCTGGAACCGAGGACTCTGGAACCAGTGACTGAAGGATGAAGTCAGAAGATACTGGAAATGAAGACAAAGACAGGAAATGGAACCACAGGAATAAAAAATGGAGACACTGGCAACTCACACCACTGGGAAGCAGGTTGACCTGTTGCCAAGGTAAGATGTGAAAGTAGGCAAAGACCTTTTATTGGCCAGTGTTCATGATGTCACTCTCAGAATCTGCTGGGATTTTTCCCACCACTGTCCTTTTAAATCACAGAGTGATGCGCACACGTGCGCCTAAGGAAACAGGCGAGGAGAGCATGCCTAAGCAGTGGTGTCTGCTGCATGTTGGCGGCATCTAGCTGCGTTCATGGGTAGCATCGGCAGAGATTATCTTGGGCCTGAGGTTGCAAGCTGTATCTCTCCCCATATCTGTGGCATCCTGCTGCATTGCAGGGCAGCTGGGACCAAGAGAAGGTAGGAGCAGTGGTCTGCGGGACAACCTGTAACCACCAATCAGAACAGTATGCATCCCAGAGTACTGAAAGAACTGAGAAATGAAATTGCTGACCTGTTTTTGGAAATCTGTAAAGTGATTTTGGAAATTTGTAAAGTACCTGAAGACTGTAGTGTTGCCAATATAATGCCAATTTTTAAAAAGGGATCAAGGGTTCATCCAGGAAACTACAGACCAGTGAGTCTGATGTCTGTGCCAGGCAAAGTGGTAAAAACTAGGGATGTGCAGAGCAAAAGTTTAAGTTCATATGTCCATAAGTCGAAAGGGGGTCCCATTTGCGGTCAATATGGACATATGGAGAATTCCATAATTTGAGTCTATGTCAATATGTGCAAATAAAAATTTAAACCCCTCACCCTCCTTAATCCCCCCCCCCCCCCCAAAGACTTACCACAACTCCCTGGTGATCCAGCGAGGAGTGGACGCCATTTCTGAAATCCTTTGCGAGGAGCACGTGACGTCAGCGCCACGTCGGAGTGACGCGGCGTCACGTGATTCCCCCCGGGTTCGCGCCGGAACGCTCGTTCGGCCCAAAAGGAACTTTTGGCCAGATTCCCCCCGGGTTCACGCCGGAACGCTCGTTCGGCCCAAAAGGAACTTTTGGCCAGCTTGGGGGGGGGGTCAGGAGGCCCCCCCAAGCTGGCCAAAAGTTCCTTTTGGGCCGAACGAGCGTTCCGGCGTGAACCCGGGGGGAATCACGTGACGTCGGCGCCACGTCGGAGTGACGCGGCATCACGTGATTCCCCCCGGGTTCGCGCCGGAACGCTCGTTCGGCCCAAAAGGAACTTTTGGCCAGCTTGGGGGGGGGTCAGGAGGCCACGTGGCGCCGACGTCACGTGCTCCTCGCAAAGGATTTCAGAAATGGCGTCCTCACTGCTCGCTGGATCACCAGGGAGTTGTGGTAAGTCTTTGGGGGGGGGGATTAAGGAAGGTGAGGGGTTTAAATTTGTATTTTGGATCAACAATCGCAATTTCCAACGTATTCAACATAGCTATGTTGAATAAGTTGGAAATCCGATCGTTTACGTCGTATCACTTTTTTAAGTTAAAAAAAAAAAATGAGTAGCGTTTTACATTTACGTTCAAAAAGAATGCACACCCCTAGTAAAAACTATCTTAAAGATCAAAATTGCTGAACACATAGATAAGTATATTTTAATGGAACAAAGCCAGCATGGATTTAGCCAAGGGAAGTCTTACCTCACAAATTTGCTACATTTTTTGAGGGTGTAAATAAACTTGTGTATTAAGGTGAGCCAGTTGATATAGTGTATCTGGATTTCCAGAAAGCATTTGATAAAGTCCTTCATGACAGACTTCTTAAGAAATTAAAAAGTCATGGGATAAGGGGCAGTGTCCTATTGTGGATTGCCAACTGGTTAAAAAATAGAAAACAGAGAGAAGGGCTAAATGGTAAGTTTTCCCAATGGAGAAAAGTGAATAGTGGAATGCTTTAGAAATCTATTCTGGGACCATTGCTTTTTAATATATTTATAAATGACCTGGAAATGGGAAAATAAGTGAGGTGATCAAATTTGCCCATGACACAAAATTATTCAAAGTTGTTAATTTTCAAGAGGATTGTAAGAAATTGCAAGAGGCCATTGTAAAACTGGGAGATTGGGCATGCAAATGACAAATTAAATTTAATGTGGACAAGTGCAAAGTGATGCACTTAGGGAAGAGTAACCCAAATTATAGCTACATAATGCAAGGTACCACATTAGGAGTCACCTCTCAGGAAAAGAATCTAGGTGTCATCATTGAAAATATGTGGAAATCTTCTGCTCAGTGTGCAGCAACAACCAAAAAAAGCAAATAGAATGCTAGGTATTATTAGGAAAGGAATGAAGAATAAAACAGAGAATATCCCAATGCCTCTGTATCGCTCCATGGTGTAACCTCATCTTGAGTATTGTGTGTAGTTCTGGTCACCACATCTCAAAAAAGATATAGTAGAATTAGGAAAGGTACAGAGAAGGGCGGCCAAATTGATAAAGGGGATGGAACAATTCCCCTCTGAAGAAAGACTAAAGAGATTAGGACTCTTCAGCTTGGAGAAGAGACAGTTGAGGGGAGATATGATAGAGGTCTATAAAATAATGAGTGGAATGGAACGAGTAAAAGTTAATCAGTTGTTTAATCTTTTGAAAAGTACAAAGACCAGGGGACACAATGAAGTTACTAGGTAATACATTTAAAATTAATAAGAGACAAACATTTTTTACTCAGCAAATTATTAAGCTTTTGAATTCATTGCCAGAGGATGTAGTGAAAGCTATGGGGCAGATTTTAAAAGCCCTGCGCTCATAAATCCAGCCAGATTTACACGCGCAGGGGACTTGCGCGCCGGCGCGCCTATGTTGCATAGGCCGCCGGTGTGCGCAAACCCCTGGATGTGCGTAAGTCCCGGGGCTTTGCTTGGGGGGCATGTCGGGGATGGCGCGGCATTCAGGGGTGTTCCGGGGCGGGGCTGTGGGCATGGTGCCAGCCTGGGGACATTCTGGGGGTGTGGCCAAGGCCTCCGAACCAGCTCCTGGGCCGGGGAATGGCACGACTGGCCGGCGCGTGCAAGTTACGCCTGCCTCGGGCAGGTGTAACTTTCTGAACAAAGGTGGGGGGTTTTTAGTTAGGGCTGGGGGGTGGGTTAGGTAGGGGAAGGGAGAGGAAGGCCGGGGGGGCGGGTGGGCCAGAAAAAAGTTTCTTCTGAGGCCACTCCGAAATCAGAGCGGCCTCGGAGGGAACGGAGGCAGGCTGCTCGGCTCGGCGCACGCAGGTTGCACAATTGTGCACCCTCCTGTGCGCGACGACCCTGGATTTTATAACATGCGTACGGCAGCACACGCACGTTATAAAAACGCGGCGTAGATTTGTTCGCGCTGGGTTTCGCGAACAAATCTACGTCCGCGCATAACTTTAAAAATCTACCCCTATTAGTGTAGCTGTGTTTAAAAAAGGTTTGGACAAGTTCTTGGAGGAAAAATCCCTTAGCCATTTTTAAGGTAGAGCTGCAGAAATCCACTGCTTATTCTTGGGATAAGCAGTATGGAATCTGTCTACCCCTTGGGATCCTGCCAGGCACTTGTAACCTGGATTGGCCACTGTTGGAAACAGGATACTGGGCTTGATGGACCTTTTATAGCATCCATTATGGCAAGTCTTATGTTCTTATGTTCTTAAGAACAAGTCATCATGGGATGAGGGTGGAAGGGGGTAGACTCAAAAGTAATCTTAGGAAATATTTCTTTAGAGGGAGCGTGATGGATGCATGGAACTACATCCAAGGGAGTGGGTAGAGACATAAACAATGTCTGAATTTAAGAAAGCATGGGATAAAACAGGGCATCTCTAAGGAAGTGATGGGAATTATAAAGCTAAATTAATTGGGTGAATGGGCAGACTAGATAGGCCATATGGTCTTTTTCTGCCATCATGTTTCTATGTTAAAAATGCATCCTTTCACTAACGCCTCGTCACCTTGCTTTACTGTCGTAATTATATTCTTCTCCTTTTTGCATCTTGGTCTCTTGAATGCCTTTCTTTCTTTCCTCTGCCTTTCCAGATATCTTTTACTGTGCTTCTCCCGCTGTCATCCTTTCTGCCTTCCAAATGATAATCTTTTCATCCTCATTACTTTTGAAAGCCAGGTAGATCAGTTTTTACTCTTGCATATATTGACATTCCTAATATAAAGATATTTTCCCTTACACTGGCTTATTTTAGTTTTAAGTATTTTGCTTAGTTGAATTCCAATTTTTTTTAGCCTTCTTTATGATTTAAATAAGTTCTACCCATACTGATAGAGAGGTGAATGACTGACCAGGAAAAGATAAACATACTGATGGTTGTCTCTATCCTAAAGGTTACATTTTATTTGAGTTAGTCACGTCCTCTTGCTGATACTTGTGACTTCCAGGAATCCCCTCTGAGTGTCGTTGAAATGAAACTGAAAGAGAACCTGAAAAGAACTGCTTCACCCTTCAGATATCAAAACAAAATTAAATAGGGAATAACCCATGGCCGCATGAGTAAGTAGTTACTGGTTATTTATATATACAGTGTATTTGTTTTATTCCGGTGTTTTCCAAGGTTCAAGATTATAGGCAAAGGTAAAAGAAAGAAATGGGCATTAAAAATCAGAAGACAAAGTAGAAGATGATTGCTGGGGATGGCCAAAGGGGTAGCAAGAGACTGGGAGGTAAGGGTGAGTCATGGAAGGAGAGAAAACACAGAAAGTAAAAGTAGGATAGGAGTAATGGCAGAATGATATACAGAAAGAAGAAAAAGTAGAAAAGGGGAGATGGAAGGTGAGAGAGAGGGAGGGAGAAAAAAGGATAACATATAAGGGAAGTGGAGCAGGAGAAATACAGAGGAGGAAATGGAGGGATGACAGACGGACAGAGTAATAGAGGAGGGAAAGTATTGAAACAGTAGTGCTGAAGTGAAGCAAAGAATAAGTGGAGTAAGATAGAAAACTGAGGGGTAAATGATATAGATGTAACCCTTAGTGGGAGTTTTAATCCCAAGGGCACACAAACTTACTTATTCTTCAGGATGCTCCGGCTAGCAATTTACTCCCATCCTTAAACTCTTCATCCTGGGGGGGGAAGCTGAGGACCCCGGGAAGGAAGAGGCACGTCGGGAGAGCCTGGAAGGACAGCGGGGTTCCCGGCCGCGAGGGAGAGCTCGCGGTGGGTCGGCCCCGCAGCACGGCGGAGAAGGCAGTCGGGGACGAGCCCAGACACTGCGGAGAGCCCATGGCAGTGGCAGCAGCGGCGGCGGCTCGACTAGCCGCATGAAGGTGAGGGCCTAGCGGGCAGGATCGTAACACTGGGTACCCAGCCCGTCTAGAACATGGGTGAAGATCCTGTTGGAGTCTGCTGATCTTTTATCCTTAGTTGATATTTCTGGAGAAGTCTCTTGGGGAAAAGTCAGATGGGATCAGGCTACCTCAGCACTGCAGTCCCTGTGGGAAAGGGAATTCAAATACCTCCCCACACTGTTCATGTCCCAAAAAGTACTTCTAAAGTTAAAACTGGATACATCTTCAGCCATCACTGTCTCTCGTAGCAGGATCCATCACTGGTGCTTGCCCACCTAGGGTTTAGATTGGAGTCACAGGTCTTTGGTCCTCTTGGTGAGAGCCCTTTCACCCCAAAAAGGAAATCAGGCATACAAATCTCTCTCTTCTATAAAATAAGTTGAGAAGGACCCTCTGGCAGGGAGTGCACAATGAGGTATCACTTCCAATTGAAACTCCAAGGTGAAATTGGGAGGCCTCACCAGAATGTAAAACTTAAACATCAAAGGCTTCCTAAACTGATCTCAAAGAGCTCTAAAATGGCTGGGTTAAGTAGTGAAGAGACATCCAACCACAGCCATCCAGGTGGGAGGAGCTGAGAGGGATGGTAGGCTCATTGATAGTGTGTTCTGTACAAGGATAGTGACACATAGTGACCAACCTGGGAGGGGTTGCCACATACAAGAGAAGGATGGAGAGAGAGAGAAGGAGAGACATAAGAAAAAATGCATCGGAAAGGAGAACCAGGAAAAATACATTTATTTTATTTTATTTGAGAAAACAGATAAATTTGGGGTCTACAGTATGTACCAAAGGTTTTTTTTCCCAATTTATGCCTATAGGAAAAATGCTTAGGGCCCGATATTCAGTGCTGGCCAGGTATGTAACTTCGCCAGATATGACTTATCCTGTTAAATTACAAGGGATATTCAGCGAATATTGCTATATATCCGGTTAAGTTAACCGGATAAGTTGTGCTGCCCAGATCTGCTCAATGCCCACCCACAAATAGGCGGGTTAAAAGATAGTCTTACTTATGTGGCTATCCAGCACTAAATGCACTTTCAATATCGGGGTCTCAGTAATTAGGGCCCAAAATGAAAGTATGTTTATCTTGATTAGATGGTAAGCTTTACTGAGCAGATACTGTCTCTTATGTGTTTCTGCACAGCGCTGTGAATGTTGTGTAACACTATAGAAGTGATTAGTAGTAGTACACTGAACAGTGGATGAAGAGAAAAAAGCTCAGGAAACGAAAATAAGGATAAAATGTATTTTCATTTTGGGTATCATAATATATGACTTTTGAAACCATTGAATTATTCCATATTCTATGTATACTTTTTTTTTTTCCTTTGGCTCTGCAGTTTATGGCTAGTAAGTGTCATTGCTGAGTGATGGCTGAAACTTTCTACCCCCAGGAACTCTGAGTGCTGATTCCAAGAGATCCACAGCCCCAGCTGGCCTAGGAATCACAATCATGGCCCAGGATTTGAACTGAGGTATTTTGCATATGTTGTGAACTCCGGCCACGGACTGCCGTGTCCAGGTCCCCCAATTTACCCAGCAGACGCCAGCCTCCGATGCTCCCCGTGGTCCCAGCGGGTAGGCCACACCGAGCCTCCACCGCGGCATTCTCCCAATGAGGGAGACACCGCCGACTGCCGCTTGGGCTCCTCCCCCCTAGGCACGCATACGGCCTAGCTCCACTTTTAAAGGGGCCGTGGCAGGAAATCTCGGCCCGGCCCCCAGCGATGACATCACAGCCCTGGGCTATTTAAGCCCACTTCCTGCTCCCTTGCCTTGCCTTGGCAACAGGTTGACTCCTGTGAGTAACTAATTGCTGTTCCTGTGTGTTCCTGATCCTGCTCCTGAGTTCCTGCTTGTTCCTGCTCCGATCCCGTCCCCGTGGTTCCGCTCCTGCTTCCGCTCCAGCTTCTGCTTGATTCTTCGGTTTTGACTTCGGCCTGGTTCCTGAATTCCTCTGTCTGCTGCCCATCCTGACCTTTGGCGTGTTCCTCGGTTGTGCTAGTCTGCTGCCTGCCCTGACCTCTGGCCTGCTTCCTCGTCTTGCTCCTCCATTGCCCGCCTTGACCCTTGGACTGACGCTGTTTCTTCTAGTTTTTAGCCTGCCTCGACTCAGACTGCTCTTTGGACTTCCTCCACCAGGAGACCTTCGCTTAAGTCCTGCCAGCTCCAGCACCCAAAGGTTCAACCTTTGGGGAACGAGGGTTGGTATAGGTGAAAATCCTGTCAGGTCTCCTGGTCCTGTTCTGCCTCCTGGTCTCGAGTACCATTGTCAGGCCTTCTTCCAGTGGCTCTTCCATCCTCGGGCCAGCTCAAGGGTCCACGTTTCCAACAGCTTGACAAGGCCATGGACACGGCAGACCTCTCGGGCCTCTAGGCCATTCTGGGCCTGGCTCAGCGATTGCAGCAGCAACAGCATTGCCTGGATACATTGGCAGTCACCGTGGAGCGGTTGGCCAAACACTTGGACTCCAGTCCGCAGGCTGTGGCCTCGCCTCCGCCTCCAGCTCCAGTGCCTTCACCAACTCTGCATCTACCCGCACCTCCTCGCTATACTGGAGATCCCAAGCAATGCCAGGGCTTCCTTAACCACTGCTTAAGGCTGTTCTCGCTACAACCAATGCAGTTTCCGTCTGATGTACATCCTGTCCCTGCTGGATGGCAGAGCTCTGGCATGGGCTTCCCCCCTCTGGGAACGAGGCAACCCTATGCTCAGAGACCTCCAGCGCTTTGTCCTAACTTTCAAGCAGGTTTTTGATGAACCGACTCAGCTTTCTACGGCCGCCACGGAACTCCTCCATTTACGCCAGGGCTCTTGCCCCCTAGTCGACTATGCGGTCGAATTCCGCACGTTGGCCTCGGAGCTGGGCTGGCGGGAGGGCAACCTGCAAAGTATCTTCCTGGAGGGCCTGTCCTCTAAGATCAAAGAAGAACTGGCTGTTCGAGAATTACCAGATGACCTTGAATCCTTGATTGAGTTGATAGACAAGATTGACCATCGACTTTAGCAGCGAGCCTGAGAAGTAAATCCTGGACGTAGACTTGTTCTATTAGCACTATCCTTTTCACGCCCACTGGCTCCTCCTCCTACCGAAGCCCATATTGCATGAACCGAGGAACCCATGCAATTAGGCCACAGTCCCCTCACCCCTGAGGAGAGACAGCGACGTCACTCTCTGGGACTCTGTCTCTACTGCGGTAGCAAAGGCCACTTATTGGCCCAATGCAAGAAATGTCCGGAAAACTCCCGAGGCTAGAAGTCACAGGGGAGCTGACCCTAGGCTGCGTGAATCCTGCTTCCCAATGCACGGTTCCAGTGTCCTTGTCTTACTCTGGAGGTTTTTTCTCTACGCTGACTTTCGTTGATTCGGGGGCCAGCGGCAACTTCATCCTGGCAGAACTGGTGAGACAAATACAGCTCTCGGTAGTCCCGAGAACACCACCGCTGTGGATCTCCTCCATACATGGAAGTCCTCATCCTGGCTGTGTGACCTCAGTTACTGCCCCAGTGACCCTCCGCTCGGGGGTTCTTTATGAGGAACAAATTACCTTCTTCGTCCTAGAAAAGGCCATTTACCCTGTGGTCTTGGGGCTATCCTAGCTCCAGAAGCATTCTCCCTGCATTGACTGGGAGACCCTGTGTTATTGTTTGTAAGGTTTTGGGTGGACACTTGGACACTGTGGCTGCTGACCACGCCCATGGGGGAAGTCCCGTAAGGGGTCACAGGTCAGGCTCAGCTTTAGGACACACAACACAGAATTATCATTTCTTAGACAGAGTTGAGGAGCCACCAGAGGTGGCAGTAGTGAGTAGAAATGAAGCCCGGCTGGACTTGTAGTCCCTCAGGACACTGGAGCAGCGATCCCTCAATGGCTGTGCTGTAGTGGAGAGAAACTGAGATAGTGAGTACAGTGGAGCATACACAGGGTTCTAGAATAGAGCCTAGTTGGTTGATTACTTACACAGCGGTTTCTCCCGAGAGGTAACACAGGAGCTGGAATAGAGGCAGGCCCTCAAGGAGCAAGGACCTGGTTCCAGGAAACAGCTCTGAGAGAAGTAGATGGTAACTCACTGATGGTGTAGGCAGCGGTATCTTCCAAGCAGAAGTGGAGTTCAGGCAGTGAGTCCGGAAACATGGGCCCTTGAGGAGTGAGTACCGGTTCCAGACAGCAACCTGAAAGAAAAGAGAGAGAGGCCCTCAAGGAGCCCGATAGAATAAGTCCAATTAAGGAGAGGCAGAGTAGCTAGGTACGGAGAGCGAATCCCATCCGTAAGGAATACCCTTGCTAACTCGATTAGCTAGCAAACTGAGTAGGCTTTTGTATCCGGGATGCATGACGTCATCACAGGGGGACGCCCCTGAGGTTTGCGCCAAAGGAAGCATAAGAAGCAGGGCCGTGCAGCGCGTGCGCCCTATGGTAGCTGAACAACATGGTGAGATGCAGCATCCAAGCTGGACCGGGGATGCCGGACTGGGGCCGCTGGAGGGAACGGCAGGCAGATGCTGCAGCAGCCAGACGCCCATCAACTGCGGGAGGAGTCGCCAAAGAAATAAGGAGGGCGGAGTGGAGATGTCGGGCAGCGACAGTTGTAACACCCTGCAGATTGCAGCATGGGGACCAGCTTGCTTCTCCTCCTGTCTACCAGAGTTGCCTCAATCTTGTATACCTTTAGCTGCGTCGGCAGTGGCCCTACCTGCCTAATATGCTGACTACAGTGACGTCTTTTCCAAGGTAAAGGCCGAGACATTACCAGAGAACAGACCCTTCGATTGTGCTATCGATCCACTCCTTGGCTCTACTCCTCCTAGAGGTCGAGTGTATTCTCTGTCTTTGCCTGAGACACAAGCTATGACTCAGTATATAAGGCAGGCCTCAGTCTCCTGATCCTTGCCTTGGCAATCGGGTCAACACTGTTGTGTACCAGTTTGCTACTGTCTCCTCGCCTGTTCCAGTCTTGTTCCAGTACTGTTCCAGCATCCTTCTGTTCCAGTCCTGTTCCAGCGTCTGTCTACTACGTCTCTCCAGGTAGTACCCCTCAGACTGATTCTCTGGTACTGACCTCTGCCTGCCTTCAAACCACGTTGCCTGTTGCCTGGACCTTGGCCTCTGCCTGTCTCACTGACTACTCTTGATCTGACTTCTGGAACCCGACCTCTGCCCGTCCTTCGACTACCCTCGGACTGACCTCCTGGAACCAACCCCGCTTTGGCTGACTATCTGCGGACTGACCTTCGGAACCGAACCCTGCTATCCTTGACCACGTCTTCTTGATTTTGGCCTTGCTCCTAGCCTTGGCATCACAGAATCTTTTCTGGCCATCTGTAATTCCTCCTGCCTGCTGTCCAGATACCGACCACGCTCCCTTATTCTTGGTGGGCACACCTGTGAACCTTCTCCGGGGAGAACCTCTGAGGCCCACCTAAGACCAAGCGACCCGGGTCCCCTCGGGTGGGCTCCACCCGAGGGGACCTCTGGTTCCCAGTGGTGAAGCTCCAGCTAGCTTCCACCTCCTCTTGTGTTCGCTTCCTGGTGGCAGGTGCCTCCTGGTCCCATCCAGGGAGCCATCTCCCCCTGCATCAGGCCAAGAGTCCACCCCGGAGCGCTACACTAATCGTACCTTGAAGGGTTACCTCTGCTCGTTCGTGAGTCAACGACAAGATGACTGGGCTTCTCTCCTGCCTTGGGTAGAGTTTTCGAACAATCACCACGTCCAATCAGCCATCGGAACATTCCCCTTCTAGGTTGTCTCCCGGAAAAAAATGACTCTTCCCTTGCCTTTACCTCTGGCCGTACCATCACCAGCAGCCCAGCTCACAGCTCAGCAGCTTCATGCCTTATGGAACTCCACCCAAACCCACCTTCAGCAAGCGGCTGAGGCCGCTAAGAAGAATGTGGACAAACTCCATCAGTAAGCTCCACTCTTCCAACCTGGGGACCGAGTCTTGCTAAGCACTCGTCATATCCGCTTAAGAGTACTTGGCACCCAGGTATATCGGACCCTTCACCATAAAGGAGCGCTTGGGACCAGTAACATATCGGTTGTACTTGCTCTCCAGTTTAAAGATTCATAATACCTTTCACATATTGCTTTTGAAGCCTCTAGTCCTATCAGCCTTCCACTGGAGACCTCCTGAACCCTTGGACGTGTCCGCTGAAGAGGATCCCATTTACCAAGTCCAGGATATATTGGACGTCAGATACTACCAACGATGCTGGGAATACTTGATCTCCTGGCAGGGCTTCGGCCCAGAGGAGAACTCCAGGGAGCCAGCCTCCAACATCTTAGATAAGTCTCTCCTACTACAGTTCCACTGTGAGCACCCGGACAAGCATGCCCCTTCTCGGAGGGGGCATGGGGGGGGGTACTGTTGTGAACCCCGGACGCGGACAACCACCTCCGGGTCCCCCCAACTAACCCAGCAGACGCCGGCCTCCAATACTCCCCGTGGTCCCAGAGGGTAGGCTGCACCAAGCCTCCACTGCGGCATTCTCCCCATGAGTGAGACGCTACCAACTGCCGCTTGGGCTCCTCCCCCTAGGTGTGCGTGCGGCCTAGCTCCACTTTTAAAGGGACCATGGCAGGAAACCTCGGCCCAGCCCCCAGCGATGACATCACAGCCCTGGGCTATTTAAGCCCATTTCCTGCCCTCTTGTCTTGCCTTGGCAATAGGTCGACTCCTGTGAGTAACTAGTTGCTGTTCCTGTGTGTTCCTGCTCCTGCTCCAATGTTCCTGCTTGTTTCTGATTCCGCTCCTGAGTTCCTGCTTGTTCCTGCTCCGCTCCCATCCCCGTGGTTCTGCTCCTGCTTCAGCTTCTGTTTGATTCTTTGGTTTTGACTTCGGCCTGGTTCTTGGATTCCTCTGTCTGCTGCCTGCCCTGACCTTTGGCATGTTCCTCGGCTCTGCTAGTCTGCTGCCTGCCCTGACCTCTGGCCTGCTTCCTCGTCTTGCACCTCCGCAGCCTACCTCGATTCGGACTTCTCTTCGGACTTCCTCCACCAGGAGACCTTCGCCTAAGTCTTGCCGGCCCCGGCACCCAAGGGCTCAACCTGCGGGGAACAAGGGTTGGTATAGGTGAAGGTCCTGTCAGGTCTGCTGGTCCTGTTCTGCCTCCCGGTCTCGAGTACCAATGTGAGGCCTTCTTCCAGTTGCTCTTCCATCCTCGAACTGGCTCAAGGGTCCTCGTTTCCAACAGCATGGCAGTGTGCATCACTTGCCACCTAGCCACAAGGCTAGCTCATACATACAGGGCTGGTGTATCAGGTTGTACAAACTCTGCATTTGTATAGAGAGACAGCTTCTGGGGGAGTGGCAAAACAACAGATCCTGTCAGACCCACAAAATCAAAGAACTGCAAGTGCTTTAAATTGCTTTGTCTTCATTTGTATCCGTGTACAAAGAAACAGTCACACCAAGTATTGCTTTTCATGATGATTTTGTTTATTTGACTTATTTTGTGTCTAGGACTCTGTCAAAACCTGCATTGCTTTCAGCTTTGTTTCCATAGTTTAAGGAATAGGGTTAAGTTTCTCCTTGTAAAGGGAAAATGAAAAAAATTTAGAATTGCAAATTCATGGACTCTCCTTTTCTGTTTCTTAGTCACATTCATTGGTGAAGAAAGTGTTTAGCAAACTTTAATGCTTTCCCATTAAGCCTCTTTTTTCTGCTTTAACATACCTACAGGTGAGAGCAGAGAATCAAAAGAGAGGAAGGGAAGCGGAGGACAAAGAGACCCATGGAGAAGGGAGGAAGAGTACAGTGGAAACTGCAAAAGAACAGATAGTTTCCTTCCACATATGGTTCTAATTACATGCATGTCCAGTAGCCTCATGAATAGTAAAATGCACAAAACATAATTAAAATAACATCCCATTCTCATAGCTAATGACTTTGAACAGGGGAATGTGCAAAAGAATCTGCATGCCTGGGAAAGGCAAAAACAGGAATGCTTACTCACATTTATTTACTTAGTACTATAAAGGGAGGGAATTTCCAGACGAAAGTTGGACTTCACCCTTGACCTTGACTGGGGTTGCTAATGTTGCCTGGGATTACAGAAGCTCATTGTGATACCTCAGAGTTCCCAGACTAAAGAAAGGATGTGAGCATTGTTATCGAGCATTGCTTTGCATATTTGTGTAACTATACTGCCTGCAAATACCTTTGGACATTTATGTACTAACTAGCTGATATCTGTGGAAATTCCCCAGTGGCCCTAATGAATTGCCCTCAGCTCCCAGCCCCTCTACAGCCTGCTCTGCATCCCCCCTCCCCCCAGCCCCAAGAGCTGCACAGCCTGCCTTTCCCCCCTCCTCAACCCCAGCCCAGGCTACTTCCCCAAGCCCCAGCAGCAGAACAGCCACCCATGGAAATTCCCCAGAGGCTCCTATTTATTGATCTCCCCCTCCAGCCCCAGCGTGTCCAGCCCCAGAAGCCTACCCTCCCCCAGCTCCAACACTGCCTGCTCCAATCCCTGTAGCCCCATAGCCAGCAAGACTTGCCCTGTCCCAGCAGCCTGCCCTCCCCCCTCAAAAGAATCTGCCCCTGCAGACCCAGTCCAGTACAAGTTAGCATGTGGCACATTTAAAACTAATCTGAGAAAGTTCTTTTTCACTCAACGCACAATTAAACTCTGGAATTTGTTACCAGAGGATGTGGTTAGTGCAGTTAGTATAGCTGTGTTTAAAAAAGGATTGGATAAGTTCTTGGAGGAGAAGTCCATTACCTGCTATTAAGTTCACTTAGAGAATAGCCACTGCCATTAGCAATGGTTACATGGAATAGACTTAGTTTTTGGGTACTTGCCAGGTTCTTATGGCCTGGATTGGCCACTGTTGGAAACAGGATGCTGGGCTTGATGGACCCTTGGTCTGACCCAGTATGGCATTTTCTTATGTTCTTATGCCTTTCCTCCCAGCACAGCCTTCCCCTCCCAGGCCAATCCCCACCCACCCACCAGCCCAAGCCCCTGCCTCTCTAGCCTCCAGAGATCAGACTCATTCTCTAACAGCTAGGAGCTCTTTGCACTGAATGCACACATACAATCTCACCAACTGGAAGATAATCCTACATGTGACACTGAGTGCAAAAGACAGGATAGGGCCCCCTCTCACTGCTGGACTACTATCTGCATCTTAATTTTGTTCAATTGTTAGTAATTTAAAATTTCTGAGCAGGGCTGGGAGGCTGAAGTGCCGGACTGCCCATAATTTATTTATTTTATTTATTTAACAAATTTTAATATACCGACATTCGTATGGCACATCACGCCGGTTTACAAGTAACTCAAATAAAGGAGGAAATTACAATAAACAGGGAGCAGTGGATGGGAGCAGGCCTGAAAGGGGGGAGGGGTAAAGGGAGACAGGAGAAGAGAGGGAAAGATAGGTAGTGCGAAGTAGCATAAAAAACAACCGTCGAAATCGAAGGAACTTATTTACAGGTGAATCTATTTACAATAGTTGCAACTAAAGTACGAATGTTTATCTCAGATTAACTGAACAGTTTTGTAAATTGCAGTAGAGTAAGGTGGGAGGGCGGAAGTGGGATGGCAATGAAGATATTGCCTAAGGATGAGGGGGAGGGCGGGCAGGGGGGGGGGGAGGAGACTAAGAGAGGGGGACTGGGTGGGTGCATCTAGGTTTGGTTGGTTTCAGGATAATAACACTAACACAATAATAATAATAACACTAACAGGATAATAACACTAACAGGATAATAATAATAACACGGGGGCGAGGCAAAACCTTGTACTGCTTTGAGCCGGGGGTGCTTGAGGGGAGAATCAGTCAAGGATCTCTGCTGTGAATGCTTGGGAATTTTTGAATGATGCTGTGGCTTTCGTGGTTTTCCGATTGGGCAGGGACTGCAGAGATCCATGGGAAAAGAGGAGGGATTTTTGAGGGAAAAGGTGCAAGGTGTTTATGTTTTGTCTCGCTTCGGTTTTGGATGCGGCAAGTGGCAGTCCTTATGGTTGTGAACGGTATCGTTTAGGTTCTTAATTACTAAGTTTTTCTCCCGTTAAGGTTTAATTTTAGTGGTTAGGAAGTTTGTAAAGTTGGGAGTGCAGCACGGTGATTGGGGATCATTGAAATGAGTTCTGAAGTTGGAGTGGCTGTGAGTGATGGGGATTCAGAGGATGAGGAGAATCTGTGGCCAGCGTTGCCAGTTTTGCAGGATTCTGGGCTGGGGCTGTTTGGGTTTTCCAGTGGCCTTGTGGATAAAAATGGACTGCCACATAACATTCCTGCAGGTCCAGACCTATTTAGCAATGCCTTACTGGTTAGTAGTGTGGGCAATGAGGGCGATGGGTTGGCATCCGGGCCAGAGGCTCCTCGTTATGGGTGTTCGAAGGGGAGAGGCAAAGGTGTGGTATCAGTGCACGACGGATCTGCATTGGCGATCGGCAGGCCTGGAAGTGAGGAGGGAGGATTAGCATCAGCAGGAGGATCAGTGCCATGCAAGGAGTCTAAATGCACTGTAGAATCTATAAGGGTAGAAATCCCATGTGTGTTGGGTAAGAGTATAGTGATAAAAGTATACTACCGTCCACCTGGCCAAAATGTTGAGATGGACAGTAAAATGCTAAGAGATATCAGGGAAGCTAACCAATTTGGCAGTGCAGTAATAATGGGAGATTTCAAATACTCCAATATTGACTGGGTAAATGTAATATCGGGATAAGCTAGAGATGTAAAGTTCCTGGATGGAATAAAGGACTGTTTCATGGAGCAATTGGTTCAGGAACTGTTGAGAACGTGGACCCTTGAGCCAGCTCGAGAGTTGGAGGATCCACTGAAGGGAGGCCTACAGTGGCACTCATAGCCAGGAGGTGGAACAGGACCAGGAGACCTGACAGGACCTTCACTTATACCAGCCCTCATTCTCCACAGGTTGAGCCCTTGGGTGCCGGGGTCGGCAGGACTTAGGTGAAGTTCTCTGGCGAAGGAAGTCTGGTGAGCAGTCCGGGTCAAGGCAGGTAGAAGACTTGAGAAGACGGACATGGTCCAGAGGTCATGGTGGGCAGCGGAGGTGTATGACGAGGAATCAGGCCAGAGGTCAGGGCTGGCAGAAGACTAGCGAAGCCAGAGGACGAGCCAAGGGTCAGGAAGGGCAGCAGACAGAAGAATCCAGGAACCAGGCTGAAGTCAAAACTGAAGAAGCAAACAGAGGCAGGAGTGGGAGCAAGAGTGGAATCACAGTAACAGGAGCAGAGCTGGAACAGGCAGGAACACAAGGATGGTAGCAGGAACACTGGAGCAGGATCAGGAACAAACAGGAACACTGGAGTAGAATCAGGAACAAGCAGGAACAGCAACTAGCTACTCAAGAGAGTCGACCTGTTGCCAAGGAAAAGTATGGAGGTCTGCAGAAGACTTATATAGTCCCCAGATGATGACGTGGGATTTGGGACCGAGCCGAGGTTTCCCGCCACAGCCCCTTTAAATCCTGGGTTGGTGAGCGTGAGCGTGTGCCTTCCGAGGAAGTTGTTGGCATCTCCTTCGTGGGGAGGATGCCACAGGAAGGCTCCAACGCGGCCGGAGCTGGAAAGCCAGCGGAGAGCATCGTAGAGTGCTGAAAGGTGAGGTGGGACCCGGCTGTGGCTGCCCATGTCCAGGTTTTCCAACAGAAGCCAAAGAGAGAGCTAGTTATTTTAGATCTAATTCTTAGTGGAATGCAGGATTTGGTGAGAGAGGTAACTGTGGTGGGACCATTTGGCAATACTGATCATAATATGATCTAATTTGAACTAATGACTGGAAGGGAGACAATACGTAAATCTATAGCTATAACACTAAAATTTCAAAAGGGAAATTTTGATAAAATGAGGAAACTAGAAAAACACTGAAAGATGCAGCTGCAAAGGTTAAAAGTGTACAACAGGCATAGACATTGTTTAAAAATATCATTTATTTATTTATTTATTTATTTAACATTTCTTATATACCGATGTCCGTTCGCACATCGCATCGGTTTACAGTGAACAAAAAACCATTGGGCGGAGCCCTTACAAAAAACAGATAATATAGTAGCTAGGTAACATATATAAAAGAAAAAAAAAAAAATTTTTTGGAAGGAGCTCTTACATTAAATACAAACATCAAAGAGGAAATGCTAAGGGTATATGCTAAGGGATTGAGCTCTAACAGAACCTATATACAGATTATTGCACAGTACAAAATCATCTTAGAAACACAATCTAGATGTTTTTCAAGCACCTCCTTTCCGGCCGTTCTCACAGCCAACTCAACCTCAGCCTGTGCTCCCGCTATCGGGGTCCAGAGGAGGCTGTAGCGATCCCATCTGCCCCGTCAAGCCACGCCTCCTACCTCCTCTGGGACGGCCCCATGCTGACATCATTGGGAGGTGTCACATTTCAAAACAAGGCCTGCGGCCTAGGCGTCGTGCATTGTGCGTCGCGCAGCTAAGGAGTGCGACCAAGGAGCCTGCCCCTTGGCGCGCCCCTTAACGTCACACTGATACCCCGCAGTGACCACCTGAACTTCTCTCTCCCCTCCTACCTCTACCTCTCCTGGCTTCCCCCCTCCCCCTCCCTTTCTACACTAAACTCTAATACTCTCACATTCTTTCCCATCAAACACCCATCACACACCCTTTCCCATCAAACACCACCCCCAACAATACATATCCCACTCACTCACCCATCACAAAAACCTCTCCAGACAATTACCCTCAATCATGCCTATCCCTCTCACTCAATTCATTGGCCTTACAGCACTCACTCTTATGCTCTTCAATGCACAATCTATCACAAAAAAATCCACCATACTCCATGACCTGCTCCAAGATGAAAACCCTGATATATGTGCTATTACAGAGACATGGCTTAAGAACACTGATGCAGTAATAATCAACCAGCTTCCTATTCACTACTATGATATTTTCTGTATCCCCCGACCTAAGATAAAGGGTGGGGGTCTTCTTCTTGCAGCAAAAAAAGAACTAAATCTAACCCTGCACACTGTCTCCTCCGCACATAAATTTGAAATAGGGATTTTTAAATCCCCACAACTCCAGGTCTGCCTAGCCTATATACCCCTGGTCTCCTTGAAAAAAAACCCTCCCCCATCATTGAATTCATTGCAAAAAACATCCACATCAATACCCCCGCCATCATTCTGGGTGATTTCAACATCCATGTTGATGCCATTCCGCTCTCACCCACCTGCAAAACCTTCCAATCCTCCCTCAAAGCAATGGGACTCAATCAAATCCTAACAAACCCTACACACCAAGCTGGTCACACTCTCGACCTCATATTCATTAACAATTCCATCTCTTCAAACACCCCTACCTACACTCCCATACCCTGTTCTGATCACCATCTTATACAAACAACACTCTCTTTGCAATATACAACCCCACAAAAGCACTCTGCATGTAACATAGTCCACTTTCGTAAACCATGTTCTAAAGATGATCTCACTGCCGCATTCAACAATGACCTACACAAACTAGACCTGTCTGACACCAATACCACCATCACATCATGGAACCAATAATATCGCCAACCAAATTTGTCCGTTACTCTCGAAAAAAATCAACACCTCTAACCCCACCAAAAAACCGTGGTACACCTCAGAATTAAAGACTATCAAACGTACCCTTAGAAAATTAGAAACAATCTGGCGTAAAGACCCTTCTCCCACACATCTAGCCAATTACAAATCCGCCCTGAATAACTATCATAAACAAACCCTTAAAACAAAAACAGATTTCCATGCAAAAAAAATCCACGACTTGCAATTCAATTCCAATGCCCTCTCTAGCTATGTCCATAAAATGACCAAAATTGACCCCCATCCACTCCCGATTTAGATACTAAAAACAAAAGTAATGAACTTGCTCAATTCTTTCACGACAAAATAGCAAAGATCATGACACGATTCACCACTACCCACCTCCCAACCAAAATTATATCACACAACCCAAATGTATCTTTCAATACCTTTGATACCACTGCTACCTCCAAAATTGAATCCCTTCTTAAGAAAATCAAACCTGCCACACATCCTACTGACCATCCCCACTAAACTCATCCCTGAAGTAATTGCACCCACCATTGCCAAAATTATTAACTCCTCCCTCACACAAGGCGAAGTCCCCTCCACCCTAAAACAAGCCATCATCAAACCCATACCAAAAAAACCCGAATTCTGACCCCAATAAACTGGCCAATTACTGCCCCATATCCAACCTCCCCTTTCTAGCAAAAATCCTTGAAAAAATTGTCAACACACAACTTACTGACTTCCTTGAAAAAAACAATATTCTCTCTCCCAACCAATTTGGCTTTCGCAAACACTGTAATACTGAAACCCTGCTGCTTGCACTCTCAGACTCCCTACTCACTGGATTAGACAAAGGACACTCATATTGGCAATGCTTGATATTTCAGCCTCTTTTGACACCATAAACCATAACATCCTTATCAACTGCCTTCCGGAAATAGGCATCTCTGATACCCTCCTGAACTGGTTTGAGTCTTACCTCAAAAATAGACAATATAAAGTCAACTTCATGAACAAGGAATCGCAAATCCATAATCTATCCCATGGAGTTCCACAAGGTTCAGCCCTCTCCTCTACACTCTTTAACATATATTTACTTCCCCTCTGTCACCTGTTATCTGAACTTGGCCTCAGATACTTTATATATGCAGATGATGTCCAAATCATCATCCCTATCAGTGACTCCTTACACAATGCCCTTAAAACCTGGGATACTGCAATCACAGCTATTAGCTCACTCCTCACCAATATCAACTTGCCATAAATACTGATAAAACAGAAATAATGATTATGTCCCCACCTTGTAAGCATAATAATACTACCTCACCCCTAGTCCTTCCTCCTACAATCACCCCAGCACAATATGCCAAAAATCTTGGCATCACGATCGACAACCAGCTTAGTTTTAAAAATCATATCAATCAACCTAATAAATGAAGGTTGACCGACGTGCCGCAAATGCGCAGTAGAGAGCAGCTCTACCACGCATGTGCGGGCGAGCACGTCGGTCTCAGCCAGCGTCAGTAAAAAAACCCCAACATGGCGGCGTCGAGTGGCAGCGGCGGTGTCGGGTGGCAGCGGCGGCGACAGAAAAAAAACAACAACATGGCGGCGTCAAGTGGCAGCGGCAGTGGCGGCGTCGGGTGGCAGCGGCGGCGTCGGGTGGCAGCGGGCAGCGGCAGCGGCGGCCAGTAGCGAGGGAGGGAGGAGAGAGAGGGAGGGAGGAGAGAGAGAGAGGGAGGGACGGACTGAGTGAGAGGGAGGGAGGGACTGAGTGAGGGGGAGGGAGGTACTGAGTGAGAGGGAGGGAGGGATTGAGTGAGGGGGAGGGACTAGGTGGGAGGGACTGAGTGAGAGGGAGGGAGGAGTGGGTGAGTGTGTGGGAGGGAGGTAGGGGGTGGGGAAGAGTGAGGGAGAGGGAGAATGAGGGAGAGGTGAGAGACAGGGATGTGAGTAAGTGGAAGGGGGAGAGGGAGAATGAGGGAGAGGTGAGAGACAGGGATGTGAGTAAGTGGAAGGGTAAGAAGTTGTGGAGCAGAGAAAAAGGGAGTGGAGGAGGGCTGAGGGGGAGGGGATGGGATTGAGAGAGGGTGGGGAGTGACTGAGGGAAGGGGAGAGAGGTGGGAGTGACGGAAGGAGGTGAGAGTGAGGGGAAGGAGGCAGTGGGAGACAGAGGGTGAGTAAGACTGAGTGGAGGGAAGGGGAGGAGTGAACGAGGGGAAGGGGGAGAGAGGGAGAAAAAGTGTAGAAGGGACCTGTGTTAGAAAATGGACTGAAAAAAAAATGTAATGTAGCCCGTTTTAACGGGCTTAACGGCTTGTAATAATATAAAAGACTGTTACTTTAAATTACACACACTAAAAAAATTAAAACCACTCCTCCACAAATATGACTTTCATACAGTCCTTCAATCCCTAATCCTAACAAAGATCGACTACTGTAATTCTCTCCTCCTTGGCCTCCCCAAAGCAACTATCCTCCCGCTGCAAATGCTGCAAAATGCAGCAGCACGCATACTGACCAACACCCGTAGATCTGAACATATCACATCTGTTCTCAAGGAACTACATTGGCTACCCATTGCTGAACGAATAAAATACAAAATACTAACCATTATACACAAAACACTATATACAGAAAATATGCCCTGGCTCAACAATGCACTCTCAGACTCCCTACTCACTGGATTAGACAAACCCATCAGACCACCCAGATCTCAACATGCTGCCACTTTACACAAGCCCTCCCATGAAGCCACACTCCTCACCTCTACCAAGGAGTGTACCCTGTCCGTAGCTGGCCCCACCACCTGGAATGATATGCCCCCTGATCTACGCCAGGAATCATGCCCCAAAACATTTAAGCAAAAACTGGCTCTTCTTACAAGCCTTTCCCTGACGTTTTTCCTAATTTGCACAATAATGCAATCGCCAACTATTACAGATGCCTTTCTTCACTCTTATAATTATCTCTTGCCATGATCCCTTTCCTTTCCACTGCTCCTTCTATCTCTTTCAGCCATTTTTGCCTTTTTGGACTCCCTCTCAGCTAACTGACCTTTTGATTTAATTTGTTTAATCTGCTTAAATTCCTTAAATTCCTTGTATATTTAATAGCCATGATTACCATATCTTTCATACCCTTCAGAGTGCTACAATTAATAGTTATTTAAGTTCCTTAACTACCTTAATTACTAGTCTGTTTTATATTTACCTATATATTCACTATAACATTCTTATAAAGTGCCTTTGTTATCTCTCTTGTTAAATGTAAACCGATGTGATGTTTTTCACTAAATGAATGTCGGTATACAAAAATCCGCAAATACATAAATAAATAGAAAAATAAGAAAGGTGGAAGGAAGGCAAAATAATTACTGGCATGGTTAAAAGGAGAGGTAAAGAGGCTATTTTAGTCAAAAAAACATCCTTCAAAAATTGGAAGAAGGATCCATCTGAAGAAAATAAGAAAAAGCATAAGCATTGTCAAGTTAAGTGTAAAACATTGATAAGATAGGCTATGAGAGAATTTGAAATGAAGTTGGCCATAGAGGCAAGAATCCATAATAAAAACTTTTAAAAATATATCCAAAACAGGAAAACTGTTGTGTAACAAACGGCCTCGGAAGGCCTTGCATTCTGTTGGGTACGGGTGTTTTAGTGTGCCCTTGGGCCTCAGTCCGACCCCAGACGGATCCAGGATCAAAACGAGGGTTGGCGACATGTCCCAGGATGGCAGACACGGTCTTACCCTCTGCCGGGTCTGCAAGCTCCCAGCGCCAACAACAAGATGATGTTCGTAGGAGAACGGTCCTCCGACCATTCCGAGCCCTTTCGGACCTGCTGCTTGGATCGGCATGGAGCAGCAGGCCGGCCTGAGGATGAGGGCAGATGGAGGCCTTGACACGAAGACATGACACCAAGGTTGATGCGACAGCATCACATACGAGGGTTGAAGCGAAGACATGACACCAAGGCTGATGAAGACATGACACCAAGGCTGTTGAAAACATGACACCAAGGCTGATGCAACGGCATCAGAGACGAGACAAGGAACTTCACAACGTCCAGATGAGACAAGAAGACGGGCAGGTAGACATTGGCACTGTCTTTCAGGGCGCCCTACTCAGCCCACCTTCACGGGCGGACCCAATGGGCTGGTCGCAGACCACCCTGTCCCACTGCGCACCCTACACAGCCCAAGGAGGCCGGTCATGGACCACGCGGAGAGCGGGACAAGCGCAGGGAAGATTCCAGCCGAGGCAGAACTTCGATGACGGAGCCAGATGTCATCCGGAGCTCCACAAAGGCTGGCAGGACAAGACGGCTCAGGAGCACAGGACACCAGTCCACTGCCAGCATCTCCCATGATAGCGACCCGTCACCCGGAGATCCACGGCCGGCAGAACAGAAGGCTCCGGAGCAAGACGAACACCAAGGAGGGCTGGAACACCAGGAAGTGAAACAACAAGAGATGAGACACCAGGACACCTGGACGGGGACCTAAAGACATGGCATGATGAGATGACAAGACGAGATGAGTAGCTCCATGAAGAAGACAGATGACCTGATGAAGTTCTGGCAGGCAGGAGCCTCCAGGACTGAAGACACTCCAATGCAAGGCAGCGAGGAAATGCAGCAACAGCGCTTTTATAGGGCTAGCACAGGAAATGATCACTAGGTGGGGCTCAGGGCATATCCAGCCGTGGGCCCTTTAAATGCTGAAGAGAGGCACGGCCGCTCACCTAGAGCAGTGGTTCTCAACCTTTTTTCTGTCGGGACACACCTGACAGATGGTTCTCACATGCGTGACACACTGACCCATGATCGTCACAGGGCTAGATTTAAAAGTACAGTTTGCATCCACGGGAACCCCCCTGATCCACAATAATGGATGTAAAGCAGAATTATGACATTTCCCATACAACTCACCCTACAAAAAATATATTCTGGTTCTGGTGTCATCTCAGTAACAGCAACTCAAACTCCTTCTACTTTCAGGCTCAATAGCCCTACTTATGAAAAGACAGCAGTTTACCACCAATGCATGTCCTCTTGAGAAAACGCAACAAATAAGACTGATAAAACACTTACATGGTAGTAAAATATCTCTGTAACAGACACAGAACCGACCTAACATACTCCCAGGATCTGTAGTAATGCACATAAACTAATCCACACACAGTTACACCTGTATTATGGAATACACTCAAACAGGAGCAACCCTATCTATGAAAAGGCAACACTACAAATATTAAATCAGGCCCTAAAAACCAATACACCTCTTAGTAGGAAAACAGAACTAGCAAGCAGCTATAGATCCCCACACAGAAATAATTGTAAAACTATACTAATAAGCAGAATAAATGTTTCACAACAACTATGAACAGAATAACATCCAACAATTAAAAACTCATAAAAACTATTAAAAATTCTCCAAACACCAATAAAATATTTCAAAAAAAGCAGACACATCACATAATATTAAATAATTAAAATGGCAGTCAATCAAGAAAAATAAACTTAAAAAGCCACCTTTACTTACCCCCTCCAGCAGCTCTCCTACTCCTCTTCCATGCAGGCTGTAGCACACACCAGAAGCAGCAGTAGTGGCTAAGCTCTATACTCATGGTCCTCTTCCTTAGGGCCCATGTCTCTCACACACACACACCATACCAGTCATGCCCCCATGACCAGTTTCTGTCTCTCACACACACCAATCATCTCCCAGTCTTTGACAAACACACCAGTCACCTTCCTGAACAGTTTCTCTCATGCCATACACACACACACAGGCTTCCCACTCCTGTGTTCTACTTACATATACAGGCTTCTCACTCTCATAATCACTTTCTCTGTCTCACACACACTCACCAGTCTCTCACTCCCATGCTTGTTCTCTCCACATGCACAGGCTTCTCATTCCCATAATCACTTTCTTTCTCTCACACACATACACAAACACACACACCAGTCACCTGATCTCTCTCATGCATTCACACACACAGGCTTCCCACTCCCATGTTCTCTTTCACATATACAGGCTTCTCACTCCCATGCTGTGTTTCACACACCCAGGTTTCTCACTCCCATGCTCACTCTTCATATGCACAGGCTTCTCATTCCCATAATACTTTTTTTCTCTTTCTCTCACACACACACATACACCTACACCAGTCACCTGATCTCTCTCATGCATACACACACAGGCTTCCCACTCCCATGTTCTCTTTCAGATATACAGGCTTCTCACTCCCATGCTGTATCTCACACACTCCCAGCTTTCTCACTCCCATGCTCACTCTTCACATGCACAGGCTTCTCATTCCCATAATCACTTTCTTTCTCTCTCTCACATACACACAAACACACACCAGTCACCTGATCTCTCTCATGCATACACACACACACACACACACACACAGGCTTCCCACTCTCATGTTCTCTTTCAGATATACAGGCTTATCACTCCCATGCTGTGTCTCACACACACACACACACACACAGGTTTCTCACTCCCATGCTCACTCTTCACATGCACAGGCTTCTCATTCCCATAATCACTTTCTCTCTCTCTCTCTCTCTCTCGCACACACACACACACCCGTCACCTGATCTCTCTCATGCACACACACACACACAGGCTTCCCACTTCCATGTTCTGTCTTACATACACAGGCTTCTCCCTCCATGCTGTGTCTCACACACACCCAGGTTCTCACTCCCATGCTCACTCTCTTCACATGCACAGGCTTCTCATTCCCATAATCACTTTCTTTCTCTCTCTCACATACACACAAACACAGACCAGTCACCTGATCTCTCTCATGCATATACACACACACACACAGGCTTCCCACTCTCATGTTCTCTTTCAGATATACAGGCTTCTCACTCCCATGCTGTGTCTCACACACACACACAGGTTTCTCACTCCCATGCTCACTCTTCACATGCACAGGCTTCTCATTCCCATAATCACTTTCTCTCTCTCTCTCTCTCACACACACACACACACACACCCATCACCTGATCTCTCTCATGCATACACACACACACAGGCTTCCCACTTCCATGTTCTGTCTTACATACACAGGCTTCTCCCTCCCATGCTGTGTCTCACACACACCCAGGTTCTCACTCCCATGCTCACTCTCTTCACATGCACATGCTTCTCATTCCCATAATCACTTTCTCTGTTACACACACACACACCCCAGTCTCTCTCATTTCTATGCTCGCTCTCCACGTGCACAGGCTTCTCATTCCTTGAATCACATTCTCTCTCTCTCACATTCACATACACACCAGTCACACCGTCACCTTACCAACCAGTCTCTCTCTCATACATGCACACACACAGGCTTCCCACTCCCATGCTCTCTCTCACATAATCAGGCTTCTCACTCCCATGCTTTCTTTCACATACACCCCCACAACACCAGGCTTCTTACTCCCATGCTTTCTCACATACCCAGATTTCTCACTTCCATGCTTTTTCTCTCTTTCTCACACACACACACACACACACACACATCAGTCACATCCCTCACTGTCTCACACTCTCACATACACATCAGTCATCTCCTTGAGCAGTCACTTTCATTGTCTCTAACATGTACACATACATCAGCTCTCTGACCAGTTTCTCTCAATCACACACATACTCTCGATCAAATACATTCTCTCACACACACAGGCTCTCAATCACACACATTCTCTCACTTACACACTGGCTGGCTGGCTGCTTCTCTCTCTTTCTCTCACTCACTTCCTCACCCCCCGCCCCCCGAGCACAAACGGTAGCTGCTCCTCCTCCTCCAGCCCCCGCAGGCCAAGAAGGAAGAATCCCATCGGCCGCGGGAGGCTCCTGCTGCTGTCTCCTTTCCCGATTACCGTCTGCTGCAATAGCTCGGGGGCCGATGCTGCAGCGGCCGCTGCTACTTTATCACGTGGCACGGTCTTTCTCCTTCCCGCGCACCGCGTATCACTTCCTGTTCCGGGTCACGGGGGGGGGGGGGCGCGGGAAGAAGAAAAGGCCAGCCACGGGTGCTACAGCTTCTTTTAGTACTGCTGCCGTTCCCACTGGGCTTGAACGTGTTGATAGCCCGGCGGCAACGGCAGCAGGGAAGAAAGAGCAGCGGGAGGGACCGGGAGCACACGACACACCTGCCGGTGCTTGGCGACACACTGGGGTGTCGCGACACATCGGTTGAGAACCGCTGACCTAGAGGAAGCAGGAAGCTGGCTGTGCAGGACCGTGGACAGCGGTCCTGCACAGACGTTGACGATGCAGATACAGGGCTGGGCCTGGAGGCAAGCCCCGAAAACGGCAGTGGCTCCAGCTGCTGCAGGAGGCCCTGAGGGCAGCTCCAGCCACCAATCGAGCTCAGGGATGCGGTCTCCTGCCGCGAAGATGATGAAGGCATCGGCGGTGGTTCCCAGCTGCGCAGGAAGGCAGAGAAGTCCGCGGCTCCGGCCGCAGTGAAGAAGGCAAAGTGGACGGCCTCTGGGCTGCGTGATGAAGCTGAGTCCGCGGCTCCAGCCGCACAGGAAGGCCTGACCTCGGTGGCGTCCAGCCGCGTCGAGCATGGCAGCATGGGGGGAAGGTGAGTGCCTGCTCGCGGGGATTAGCTCCGCGGGCAGTGTTCATAACAAAACCTGCGAGGGGAGTTGGTTGGACTGTTAGATGACCGAGGAGTTAAAGAAGCTCTTAGGGAATGTAAAGCCGTTGCAGAAAGAGTAAATTAATTCTTTGCTTCTGTGTTTACTAATGAGGATGTTGGTGAAATACAGTTTCCAGAGTCATTTTTCAAAGGTAATTAGCCAGATGACTGAGCCAAATCATGGTGAACCTGGAAGATGTAGTAGCCCAGATTGACAAACTAAAGAGTAGCAAATCACCTGAACTAGATAGTATACACCCCAGGCTTCTGAAAGAACTCAAAAATAAAGTTTAAGATCTATTAGTTGTATAACCTATCCTTAAAATCATCCATTGTATCTGAAAACTGGAGGGTGGCCAATGTAACCTTGATATTTAAAAAGGGCTCAAGGGGTGATCCGGGAAACTATAGACCAGTGAGCCCGATGTCAGTACCAGAAAAAATAGTGGAAACTATTCTAAAGATCAAAATCAGAGTGTTGTGCCAGTCGGTTGCAGATGGATGCGCCCTCTGTTGCTCACCTCTCTTCTGCCTGCTCCAGTGATTCTCAAGAGTCTCTCAGCCTTAGCCTGCAAATGCTGCTTACCCCAGCGTCCCCAGGACAGCATGGGCGATCCTGGACGCCATCTTGGAATCAGAGTTACCTAGCGTGTGCCAGCTCCTTCTTATTGCCATCATGGTGGGAAGCTCAGGGGCATTCCTTCCTATGACATCACCTGCCAAGATGTATTTAAACCTGCAACTTACAAGCTACCAACAAGTTAGCAAGGACTTCCATCTTGCCTGATTCCACTCCTTTGGAGAGCATCTCTTCACCACTGTACTCACGGACTTAAGGTACCTGCTCTTCGGGGACCTATTGTCCTTTGGCTATCTGCTCCTCAGAGGGCATCCTGCCTGCAGGAATCCACTACTACAGTCTGTGAGAACCTTCATCTCTTCCTGAGTGCTCTGGTTTACTCTGCTTCTCTGCTACGGGTGCTTCATCTCTATCTGATTCACGGTGTATCCTGTGCTGCGGGTCACTTCCGGATCACATCCACGAAGCATCTCTACTCCAGAGGAGCTGCCCTGGTGTATCCCGCTCTGCGGACCACTACCAGGAGGACCAGCTTCACACCACTTCGCTCCAGACTGAGTCTATGCCCACCATGTGGGATACCTACATTCCTGCTTAATAAAGTATATATTACTGTTGTCAGTCTGTTGTGGCTAGAACCTGTTGTAGTGACCAACTCTCCTACGACCCAGGGGTCCACAACCACACCTAACAATAATAGATTGTTAACTCCATGGACCCGGCTCAGGTCTCAGCCCTAAAGGCCATCCCAAGCCTGGCCCAACGCATTGCTGAACAGCAACGGACTTTAGAGATTCTGGCAACTGCTTTCAATCAGTTGAACTCTCGACTGAACACTGCTACACGGGACAAAGATACTTCACCGCAAGGGAGTTCTTCATAAGTCGCAGTACCTTTACCAGCCCCTACTCGCTTCTCAGGAGATTCCTTGTCATGTTGGGGCTTTCTCAACCAGTGCTGTATGCACTTTGAACTTCAGTCAGTTTACTTCCCTGCGGTATTAGCCAAGACCACTTACATCCTGTCTTTGTTTGACGGGAAAGCCCTGGCCTGGGCTTCGCCTCTTTGGGATCCTCAGTGACTTGCCGGGGTTTCTGACTTTATTCAAGTCAGTTTTCGACGACCCAGCCTGCAAGACTATGACAGGATCGGCCCTGCTGCATCTTCAACAAGGAACCAAACTATTCTCGGTCTATGTCATTGACTTTAAAACATTATCCTCAGAGCTTCACTGGGACCAGGGGTGTATACGGACAATTTTCCTTGAAGGCCTCAACTCCTGCATAAAGGATGAACTAGCAGCACGCAAGCTACCTGAGACGCTGGATTCCCTCACTGACCTGGCGGGCAGAATTGATCGCCACTTGCAGGAGCGTTCATCTGAGGTAAAAAGCCTCAAGAAACCTTCATCAGGAGGTGTACGTCCTCGACCTATCCCAGCTATACAGAATCCTTCTTCCATCTCTGAGGAAGACAAGCCCATGCAACTAGGCCACAGCCATTTACCCAGCAAAGAAAGACGCCACCGCAAGAAGATGGGTCTCTGCATGTACTGCGGACAACCTAGCCATGCGGTTCAATCCTGCCCTATCTGTACGGGAAACATGCAGACCTAGGATCCGCTGGAGGACTCTTCCTAGGTCTTACCACACTTTCTACTCCACTAACACTCCCAGTCTCACTCATTTCCAGGACTCTCGAATATCAAACGCTTGCACTAGTTGACTCAGAGCAAGGGGAAATTTTATACTCAGAAGACTGATTGAGCATCTTCAGATTCCGAGATCCACGCCACTACTTTTTTCTTCAATCCTCGGTAAGCCACTACCTGGAGAGGTTTCCTGCTCTACACAACCTGTATGCCAGCATACAGGATCTCTTCATACTGAAACTATCTCCTTTTTTGTCCTCAACAAAGCTATCCATCCCATTGTACTTGGCCTACCCTGGTTTCAAGAACACACATGCCAGTTTGATTAGGCCATGTTGGAATTATCACGATGGGGTGCAGCTTGACACAACACATATATCCTTTACCTCTGATTTCAGAGCTATTTGACCAACTTCAAGGGGCCAAGAGTTTTACAAAGTTAGACTTAAAAGGGGCTTACAATTTACTTCGCATTTGTCAAGGAGATGAGTAGAAGACGGCATTTAACACTCGTGATGGCCACGTATTTAGTAATGCTATTTGGCTTATGTAATGCCCCTGCTGTCTTCCAGAATATGATGAATGAGATCCTGCGAAACATACTTTATCAATGTGTGGTTGTTTATTTGGACAATATACTCATTTTCTCTCGAGATCCATAGTCACGAGTAGATGTCACCGGAGTTCTACAGAGGCTTCAAGAGAACCGTCTTTACGCCAAGCTTGAGAAATGCGCCTTCCATCAGACGTCTGTTCCTTTCCTGGGCTACATTGTATCCAACAAAGGATTTCAGATGGACTCCCAGAAGATTAGAAGCATATAAGACTGGCCACAACCCATAGGGCTCAAAGCTTTCCGCCGGTTCCTCGGCTTCACAAATTATTACCGCTCATTCATCTACCACTACGCTACCCTGACGGCACCACTCACTGCCATGATTAGAAAAGGAGCCAATCCCTCAAAATGGTCTCCCGAGGCCACTTAAAGAGGCCTTTCTAAAGAAATCCTGCCTTCATCATCCGGACCCGCAATGACCATTCATTGTGGAAGTCGATGCCTCTGATGTCGGGGTAGGAGCAGTGCTTAGCCAGTACAGCGACTGTCATACTCTACATCCTTGGTTTTTTTTTTCTCAAGGTGATTTCACCTGCTGAGAGGAACTATGGCATTAGAGATAAAGAGCTGGTGGCTATCAAGCTCGCCTTCAAAGAGTGGTGCCCTTGGCTAGAGAGAGTACAGTACCAGATAACTGTATTTACAGATCACAAAAATTTAGAATATCTGCATCATGTGCAACGACTCAACCATAGTCAAGCCAGATGGTCAATCTTTTTCAATCGGTTTGACTTCCTACTCAAATACCATCCTGCTGACAAAAACACAAGGGCAGATGCCCTCTCACATTCATTCATGCCAGAGGATGTTCCAGATGCACCTCGCCACATCATCAATCCAGAGAAGATAGTGCTGGTGGCTACTCATGCCAGTGGCGTAGCCAGAATTGATTTTTTGGGTGGGCACAAGATTAACATGGGTGGGCTGTAGGCATGCAGGTCTACTAGTTGTTTTTTTACTGATAAATAATGCCATATACTGCACCCTAGAATGGCTTTCTAAGTAATTTGCAACAGCCATTATGCATCATGTATGAAACTTTAAAATAATTTACTTCAATTATTTCTAGCACTTACCAGCATTAAAAATTCCTTATTAATCAAAATTTATTTTATATTTATTGCAGTTTATAAATGCACAAGTATAGAAAACAATCAGGTCCAATCATGTAATAAAACAAAAATTAATGTATTCTTTCATGAACCATCTTTGCAGAAAACCAGAAATCTTCATAAATACAATAAAATGCAATTAATCATCAGAACAGGTGCAGCACAGAGCTAGGGCAATTCACATTACAACTAACATGAAAACAAAATTCAAATTCTGGTGTCACCTCAGCAAAAAATAACCCTCCACTGCTATTTTGTGAAGTAACACAAACTCTTGCAAAGAAAGAGGCATCTAGAACCTTGCCATACAGTCACAGCACTGACTCTCATAAGAACATAAGAACATAAGAAAATGCCATACTGGGTCAGACCAAGGGTCCATCAAGCCCAGCATCCTGTTTCCAACAGTGGCCAATCCAGGCCATAAGAACCTGGCAAGTACCCAAAAACTAAGTCTATTCCATGTAACCATTGCTAATGGCAGTGGCTATTCTCTAAGGGGCGGATTTTCAGAGCCCTGCTCGCGTAAATCCGCCCGGATTTACGCGAGCAGGGCCCTGCGCGCCGGTGCGCCTATTTTACAAAGGCCCACCGGCGCGCGCAGAGCCCCGGGACTCGCGTAAGTCCCGGGGTTCTCCGAGGGGGGCGTGTCGGGGGCGTGTCGTGGGGCGGTCCCTGTCGGCGCGCCATTTTGGGGGCGTGTCGGCAGCGTTTTGGGGGCGGGTACGGGGGCGTGGCTACGGCCCTGGGCGGTCCGGGGGCGTGGCCGCGCCCTCCGTACCCGCCCCCAGGTCGCGGCCCGGCACGGAGGAGGCCCGCTGGCGCGCGGGGATTTACGCCTCCCTCTGGGAGGCGTAAATCCCCCAACAAAGGTAAGGGGGGGGGGGTTAGACAGGGCCGGGCGGGGGGGTTAGGTAGAGGAAGGGAGGGGAAGGTTAGGGGAGGGTGTTAGAGGATTCCCTCCGAGGCCGCTCCGATTTCGGAGCGGCCTCGGAGGGAACGGGGGTAGGCCGCGCGGCTCGGCGCGCGCCGGCTATACAAAATTGATAGCCTTGCGCGCGCCGACCCAGGTTTTTTAGTAGATACGCGCGGCTCCGCGCGTATCTACTAAAATCCAGCTTACTTTTGTTTGCGCCTGGAGCGCAAACAAAAGTAAGCTATTCGCGGAGTTTTGAAGATCCGCCCCTAAGTGAACTTAATAGCAGGTAATGGACTTCTCCTCCAAGAACTTATCCAATCCTTTTTTAAACACAGCTATACTAACTGCACGAACCACATTCTCTGGCAACAAATTCCAGAGTTTAATTGTGCGTTGAGTAAAAATGAACTTTCTCCGATTAGTTTTAAATGTGCCCCATGCTAACTTCATGGAGTGTCCCCTAGTCTTTCTTCTATCCGAAAGAGTAAATAACCGATTCACATCTACCCGTTCTAGACCTCTCATGATTTTAAACACCTCTATCATATCCCCCCTCAGTAGTCTCTTCTCCAAGCTGAAAAGTCCTAACCTCTTTAGTCTTTCCTCATAGGGGAGTTGTTCCATTCCCCTTATCATTTTGGTAGCCCTTCTCTGTACCTTCTCCATCACAATTATATCTTTTTTGAGATGCGGCGACCAGAATTGTACACAGTATTCAAGGTGCGGTCTCACCATGGAGCGATACAGAGGCATTATGACATTTTCCGTTTTATTCATCATTCCTTTTCTAATAATTCCCAACATTCTGTTTGCTTTTTTGACTGCCGCAGCACACTGAACCGACGATTTCAATGTGTTATCCACTATGACACCTAGATCTCTTTCTTGGGTTGTAGCACCTAATATGGAACCCAACATCGTGTAATTATAGCATGGGTTATTTTTCCCTATATGCATCACCTTGCACTTATCCACATTAAATTTCATCTGCCATTTGGATGCCCAATTTTCCAGTCTCACAAGGTCTTCCTGCAATTTATCACAATCTGTTTGTGATTTAACTACTCTGAACAATTTTGTGTCATCTGCAAATTTGATTATCTCACTCGTCGTATTTCTTTCCAGATCATTTATAAATATATTGAACAGTAAGGGTCCCAATACAGATCCCTGAGGCACTCCACTGTCCACTCCCTTCCACTGAGAAAATTGCCCATTTAATCCTACTCTCTGTTTCCTGTCTTTTAGCCAGTTTGCAATCCACGAAAGGACATCGCCACCTATCCCATGACTTTTTACTTTTCCTAGAAGCCTCTCATGAGGAACTTTGTCAAACGCCTTCTGAAAAGGAATCAAATAGCAGCAACCTTATGAAAAAGCAGCAATGCAAATACTACACCAGGCCCTAGAACATTAATATATCACCTAAGGGAATAACAGAACAAGCTGGACTACTACTACAGAGAAACTAACACTAGCAGAAATACTGCATTTCTGTCACACACAGGCAAAACTGAGACCGACCCTTACCTAATATAGAAATAAGAGACTATAAATTAGAAACAGAAACATGCAGATAAAACTAAAATAGAAAGCCTGAGAAACTAAATTTTCTGAACAATGGAATACTTAAGAAAGAGCAAAATACATTTCCAAAGATGACATATTTAAATTGCTCGTAATAATAAGGCTAAAGTACAACAGATTATCAACAAAACAAATCACAGTGAATTACGTTTTTTTGTATCATTAAGTTGACCTCATACATAGGCGTAGATGTGAATGCTATTCAGCATAACGTTTTACACCAGTAGTATAATCATGGGTCAGAAATTAATTTTATATGCTTAGTGAGTCCAAAGTGAAAAGAATTCAAAGTTGATGTAGCATGACATTTCTCATTGTATTCATTGTTGCAGAATTTCTTAATGCATCATAGAATTGACAACATTCAGTTTCTTAAGATAATGTAGGATTGTGAGGAAACACATTACTTCCGTGTTGGTGAAAATGCCACGAAAATCATCTCACATACATTTGGCTCCTTGATGAATGCAGATGCCAAAACACGGTCTGTGTCAGGCTAGTACACCTCAAGCCTTGTAACATCTTTAACTCTCAGCCGTTTCTTCACATGCAAAAAAAGCTAAGTAGCTACATTATCTTAAGAAATTGAATGTTGTCAATACTATGATGAGTTAAGAAATTCTGCAACAATGAATACAATGGGAAATGTCATGCTACATCAACTTTGAATTCTTTTCACTTTGGACTCACTAAGCATATAAAATTCATTTCTGACCCATGATTATACTACTGGTGTAAAACGTTATGCTGAATAGCATTCACATTTACGCCTAAGTATGAGGTCTACTTAATGATACAAACATAATTCACGGTGATTTGTGGTACTTTAGCCTTCTTATTACAATTTTATACATGGTTACTACCTGTCCATAAATTTTGAGAGAGCGGTTGTGTTGCTTATATTTAAATTGCTAACATCTCAAAATATATTTTTTTTTTACCTTTGTTGTCTGATCTTTGTATTTTTCTAATCAGTTGGTCCTGGTCTCTTTTTCCCATTTTTTCCCTTGTCGCTCATTTCCTAATTCCTTTTCAGTGTCTTTCTTCTATTGCTGTCTTCTTCCTTTCCACACACACACACACATAAACGCTTTCTCTCACAGACTCCCCCTCACACACTCACGCTCTCACTCTCATATGCTCTTCCTCCCCCACACACAAGCTCACATTCTCTGCAGACACACATACAAGCTCTCACTTTCTCACCCCTCCCCAGGCTTATATTCTTATGCACACACAGATGCACATCCAGGCACCCATTCTCACCCACACACATAAACCCAGACTCCCATTCTCACCCACAAACCCATGCTCACAGTCTCACCCACACTTACACACATTTAAGGTCCCATTCTCACCCATACATACACACATTTAAGGTCCCATTCTCACCCACACATACACACATTCAAGCACCCATTCTTACCCACATATTCAAGCTTCCATTCTCACCCACCCACACAAACCCAGACTCCCATTCTCACCCACACACAAACCCAGGCTCCCATTCTCACCCATATATACACACATTCAAGCTCCCATTCTCCCTTCAGAGTTCAAGCCTGCCGTGCTGCTTAACACCTTCCATGATCACCAGACACTGTTGCTTGCTGTCAGTACTCCTCGTGGCCAGGCCTCATCGGTGCCATTTTCCGTACGGAAAAACGATTCGCAGCAGGAGATCGCTCCCGGACCCCCGCTGGACCCCCAGGGACTTTTGGCCAGTTTGGGGGGGCCTCCTGACCCCCACAAGACTTGCCAAAAGTCCAGCGGGGGTCCGGAATGACCTCCTGCAGTCGAATCGTGTTGTCTACGGCCGGCGCCATTTTGCGCCACCATTTTGCGCAAAATGGCGCCGGCCGTAGACAACATGATTCGACTGCAGGAGGTCGTTCCGGACCCCCGCTGGACCCCAGGTAATTTAAGGCATTTTGGGGGGGTTCGGGAGGGTGGGGGATTTATTTTAAAGGGTCGGGGTGGGTTTTAGGGTTGTTTTAGTGTGCCGGTTTTCCCGCCCTCCCCCCCACTGGACCCCAGGTAATTTAAGGCATTTTGGGGGGGGGTTCGGGAGGGTGGGGGATTTATTTTAAAGGGTCGGGGTGGGTTTTAGGGATGTTTTAGTGTGCCGGTTTTCGATTTACACGATTTTCATGATTTTCACGATATTTACAAAACCCAAACGGCGACGATCCGATTCCCTCCCCCTCCCAGCCGAAATCGATTGTTAAGACGATCGATCACACGATTCACATCTCTAAACATTGGTGGAGCCGCTTGGCTATAGTGATCATAATATGATCAAATTTCAATTAATGATTGGAAAGGAGACAGTAAGTAAATCCATGGCTCTAGTGCTAAACTTTCAAAAGAGAAACTTTGATAAAATGAGAAGAATAGTTAAATTGTTACCATACTATAATGGCACATGATTAATTTGTAATCTATACCCCTCATATTTTTCATTATTGTGCCTTGCTGTAAACCGTTGTGATGGTTATTTAACTTAATGACAGTATAGAAGAGTTTTTAAATAAATAAATAAATAAAACAAAACAAAACTGAAAGGTGCAGTTACAAAGGTAAAAAGCATGTAATAGTATGGACATTGTTAAAAAATACCATCCTAGAAGCACAGTCCAGATGTATTCCATGCATTAAGAAAGGTGGAAGGAAAGTCAAACGATTGCCAGCATGGCTAAAAAGTGAGGCGAATGAGGTTATTGTTATGTGTGCCGCTCGTGGTAGGCCCGTGTCCAGGTCCACTTACCCCCGACTGCCAGCTCCTGCTCCCGGTTCGACCCCACTCGTGGCTGTGGGTAGCTGCCTGCGCTCCCGGGCTTCCTCTGTCGTCCCTGGCTCCTCCGTGGACTCTCCAACGCCGAGGCGGGCCTCCCTTTGTGGACTGCAGGGAGACGCCGCCGTCCAGCACCCCTTAGGCGCGCATGCCTGCCTGAGTTTTTTTTTTTAATTATTATTTTATCTTTATGCAATTTTACAAAATCTAACAAGATAAACTCTTGATAGGAAATACAGAGACAGAAATATCATTATTTCACAATGGGTAAACAATTTTAAACATCAAATCCTTTCCTTCTCTGATTTCTAGCCCTCAAAATAGGGAGGGACGGAATTACACAACCTAAAGAAATCTGCAATTAACAATATCAGAAGAAATAAAGACTGCTACAGTAGCTTTTTACAAAGATTGTTACTAATTTTAGGAACTAGGTTCGTTGTCTATGGATTCTGTGGAGCGTGGGAGTACTTTCCCTGCCAGAAATTGAGACAGCTGTGGGGGGGTCATAAAATACATAGGAATTACCATGGTGCTTAACTAAGCACTTGTAGGGAAACTTCAGGAAAAATGCCCCCCCCCCCCCCCAAGCTGTAATACCTGTGGTCTCATGAGGAGAAAAGCCTTTCTCCTCTTTTGTGTCTCCTGTGCAATGTCCGGGAACACCCTGACATTACATCCTAAAAATAACACATTTCTATGTCTGAGACAAAGTTTTAATAACCACTCTCTATCTGGTTCTAAGGTTAGTCTAACAATCAAAGTTGCAGGTGTCGCAAGCTCAATATCAGAAGTATCTAGGAATGTGGAGATATACAAAGGTTGTTCATTAACAGGAACCAAAGTTGTTGTTCCTCCGTCTTGTTCCAAAGATCTTTTAGACTTGGGGAGAAAAAATATCTTCGATATTGGCGGCATTTCAGTTTCTCCTACATTTAATACTTCCTGGAGATATCTTTTGAGAGTATCTCGTGGGGATATCATTGATATCTGAGGAAAATTAATAAATCTCAGATTTTTTTTCCTGATTGCATTTTCCATATATTCCAATTTCAACGAAATGCTCTTCCTTTCCTTTATAGTGGCATTCTGTAGTTGTTGAATATTCCTAATTTGATCTCTGTTGTTTACAATCTGCTGCTCCAAGTCAGCATTCGAGTTCACCACTATTTTTACTTTTCCTTCCAGTTCTTTTACTGAATCACTTAAAGGTTTCAATTGAGCCAGACTAGAGGTTTTCATATCCATTATTGTCTCCCATATAGTCTCTAAGGTAAATACAGCTGATCTTACTGCTACCGGCAGAGAACTTTTGGGAGTTCCTCCTACTGCCTCTCCAGTTTGCTCCAGCAATGAATCCTCCTCTTCCCCGGTCTGCTCCGATGTCAATTCTGGGTCCTGGGTCGCTGTCTCTCCTTCGTCTTGCCCTGCTGAGCTCCGCCGCAAAACTCCTCGATCTAGCAGCAGGGTTCCCGACTCGGGAGAATTCCAACTTGCAGCTGGGTTCCTGGGGGGAGTTCCTTCCTGTTATGGTTATTGATGTTTGGGTGGATCCTTGGACACTGTGACAGCTGACCACGCCCACGGGGCAGTCCCGTGAGGGACCACAGTGTCAGGCTAGACTGGATACACAAACACTGATTTGAATCTTTTATTAAACAATTGTGGAAACCACCAGAGGTGGTGGTAGTGAGTAGTAGATGTTGAGCCCGGCTGGGCAGGTCTCCCATAGAACGCTGGAACAGCGAATCCTCTGCTAGGCTGTGCTGTAGTGGAAAGAGACTGAGAGTTATGAGTACACGATAGGAAGCATCAGAGTCCCAGGTAGAATTAGGAGAAGCTCCGTGACAGGGAGAGCAGGCCCTCGAGGAGCGAGTACCTGATCCCTTAAAGCAGAAAGACTCAGTTGTATTGTACTCACATAGCAGTAACAGAGATTCCACTAGACGAGAGGACTGGCACTGGAACAGAGGGCAGGCCCTCGAGGAGCGAGTACCTGGTTCCAGTGAAGCAGTACTGTGGAATAGATTAGTTGTACTCACAGATGGAACTGTTAGTGAGGTCTTCCAAGAGGAAGGGTTTGAAGAAGCAGGCAGCGACATAGGGAACATGGGCCCTCAAGGAGCGAGTACCGGTTTCCTGATAGCACCTGAAAGAAGCAGAAGAGGCCCCCGAGGAGCGGGTACCCCGTTAGCAACCCTGAAGGGTGTAAGAGTTCCAGATAGCGCTGGAGTAGCAGAGCAGCTTCAGTACGGAAAGTGAATCCCATCCATAGAGTTACCGTTGCTAACTCGAAGAGCTAGCAAATACTGTAGGCTTAAATATCCAGGCAGCGTGACGTCATCTCAGGGGGATGCCCCTGATGTTGGCTCCAACGTGGAAATAAAGATGAGGAGGTGTGCACGCCCTAAGGTACCTTGGAGGAGCATACGGGAGGCAGCAGCAATGCCGTTCCAGGGACGCCAGAGAGAACGACAAACAGACACCGTGGCAGCCAGTAGTCCGAGGTGAGCAGGAGGAGCCGCAAGTAGTGAGAGGTAGGCGGAGCGAAGCCGTCGAAGACCGATGGTCACAACATTTCCACAGGACTTAACAGTGACAAGGAGCCTGGGAGTGAGGGTAGCTCTTTTCCCCTCCCCCTCTCTTCAGAGGCTGAGATCCTGTATTCAAATCTTTGCACACCAAATATGCGCCCATTGGACCGGCGACAGGAGAAGCTGGAAGATCTGCAGGGTAAGGCTCACCTCGCGGCTTTCGCTTCCGTCCCATTTTAGAAGAAATGGTTAGCAAAAAATAGTAGGGATATGCATCCGTTTTCCACGGATTTGTAATCCGCAACTTATTTTTTGCTATCTGTTAAATACGTGGGGAGGCAAAACGCATCGCGACTCCCCACGTATTTAACAGATTTCTGTTTAATTCGGCACACCGCGAGTCGCGCGCTTTTCCTCGCCGCCATTAGCTGCGAGCTTGGAGCTAGTACCCGGGATTACCACAAAATGGTGGCGCCCTTGCGGTAACCATGCCAACCTGTCTGACCCTTTCCTGTGAGTCGCAGTGACTCACAGAAAAGGGTCGGACAGGTCGGCATGGATACCGGAACGCAGCGTATCCGCGCTGACATTTGCTGAGCAGCACTGAATGCAGCCAATCGCGCTGTCATTCAGTGTTCTCTGTGGATTTTGGTGACGAGCCAGCAGTATATAAACAGCAGCACGAGGAGGCACGCAGTTATTTCCAGCGATTCTGTGGGGAGGTGGGCTGGCTGTCAGGCAGGCAGGCAGAAGCAGAACCAGAACCAGAACTGATAGAGAAGAGATACTAGGCTTAGGCTAGCAAACGAAAGAAAAATATTCCTTGTCTTGCTGTAGTGCCAGGGGTCAGCTACACACTACAGTCACTAGTATTCCTGTTTCTTTCAAGCAGTCTATTTTGGTCAGACTCATTTCTGACTGAGAAGAGAAGCTGACTGTGTTAGTGGTCAGCTAGCACTGACCACTATTTACCATTGAGGGTGTTGGGCTGGCTTGGAGAGAGATATTATTTTCAATGTCATCCATGTTTCTGGAGTGACAAAAATTCCTGCTTTATTAAATTCCAATTACTTATCTGTCAGTGCAGTGGACATTTTAAACAGACTGAACATTGTCCTTGAGTGGATCTGTGCAGTGAAGTGCCCGGGGAGTACTCTGCCTCTTTTGTGCTTACAAGCAAGCTAGTTCTGTGTGCACTCCACACACATTAGTGCACAGCCAGGCAGTGTGACATGGGCAGTGGGCATTTTAAACAGACTGAACATTGTCCTTGAGTGGATCTGTGCAGTGAAGTGCCCGGGGAGTACTCTGCCTCTTTTGTGCTTACAAGCAAGCTAGTTCTGTGTGCACTCCACACACATTAGTGCACAGCCAGGCAGTGTGACATGGGCAGTGGGCATTTTAAACAGACTGAACATTGTCCTTGAGTGGGTCTGTGCATCAGTGAAGTACCCGAGGAGTACTCTGCCTCTTTTGTGCTTTCAAGCAAGCTAGTTCTGTGTGCACTCCACACACATTAGTGCACTGCCAGGCAGGCAGTGTGACATGGGCAGTGGGCATTTTAAACAGACTGAACATTGTTCTTGAGTGGGTCTGTGCATCTGGGCATTTTAAACAGACTGAACATTGTCCTTGAGTGGGTCTGTGCAGTGAAGTGCCTGGGGAGTACTCTGCCTCTTTTGTGCTTACAAGCAAGCTAGTTCTGTGTGCACTCCACACACATTAGTGCACTGCCAGGCAGGCAGTGTGACAGTGGGCAGTGGGCATTTTAAACAGACTGAACATTGTTCTTGAGTGGGTCTGTGCAACTGGGCATTTTAAACAGACTGAACATTGTTCTTGAGTGGGTCTGTGCATCTGGGCATTTTAAACAGACTGAACATTGTCCTTGAGTGGGTCTGTGCATCTGGCCATTTTAAACAGACTGAACATTGTCCTTGAGTGGGTCTGTGCATCTGGGCATTTTAAACAGACTGAACATTGTTCTTGAGTGGGTCTGTGCATCTGGGCATTTTAAACAGACTGAACATTATTATTGTGGGCCAGTGGGCAGTGTTACCACTCAGTGACATAAAATCCATAATGTCAGGGAAAGAGAGATGCAATCGACTTATTGGGACTGGCAGAGGAGGCACCCCAAAAGACACTAGTGCAACACCACCAGTACAGCTAAAAAAGCAACTGTCGCAATCTAAACTCTTTGTAGGGGATGGCAGTTCCATGCCAAAAAAAATGAAATCTGACCATGATACATCGCCATTGCCACCACTTGTTTCTGGCCCTGTAATTTTGGAGGAGAGGGAAGGGGGGGCAGAGTCATGCCAGACAAAATGTAGACACACAAAAGCAGCAGGGGGGCAGAAGTCTCGACTAAAACTTAGCGTTCACAAGGTAGCGCAGTCACTGTTAGCTTCTGATTCAGATGAAGAATCTTCTTGGGTGGGATTCTCATCAGATACGGAAGAAGTAATAGCTGACGAATCTTCGGTAGAATCAGTTAGTCCTGTCTTAGCCTCCAGAATTGTGCAGCAGGGGAGAGATGACAGTGATATCGAGGAGGAGGAAGAGCAGTCAGTACGGGGACAGAGGGTGACTGGTGCCCCCTCTGGCATTGCTTCTCAGGGTGCACCCACTACCTCAACTCCAGCATCCACCCCCAAGGTGTTAGAGAGGGGAGGATCACGAAAGACATCTCCGATCTGGAAACACTTTAAAGTGTTATGCTCGGTGTAATTACTGTGCCAGGGATATTAGCAGAGGCAAGCAAATGGGACATCTATCTAATTTTGGCATGAACCATCATATGAAGAGGCAACACCTAACAAGATTACTGCCACCTGGGGATGGTGGCAGTTCCAGTGGGGGAACCCCTTCCAACCAGTTTGCAGTGGTAGGAAAGCAGCAGAGTCTGCACACGCCCTCATACCCTTCTAGCAGTCAGGCGGCAGGCCAGCAACCCCCGGACATGTGGCAGAAGCAACAAACCACCATGGAGGAAATGGGGTGGAGTGCGGTAACGCTATCCCAGGGTAGGAGGCAGGCAGCCTCAAAAGTTGTAACCAGGAGCATTGGGGAAATGATTGCCCTTGATGAGCAGCCCTTGCAGCTAGTGCAGAATGTGGGTTTCAAGCGTTTTTTGAAGGTCGTACTACCAAATTACAAAATCCCCTGCAGAACCACATTTAGTAGAAAGTTCATCCCTAGTCTGTACAAGCAGTGTCGCAGTCGCTTGCAAGCACTGCTAGCTAAGGCAGACGGAAGAGTGCATTTCACCTGCGATATCTGGCCCGCCATGATTGCTGCACACTCTTACCTCTCTCTGACAGCACACTAGTGGGACATGGCAGAGGCAGGGGCAGCCAGCAGCTCTATTACTGAAGAAGTATCAGGGTGGAGGTGGGCTTTACTGAACACCCACCTGACGGACCATTCCCATACCGCTGCCAATATTCTAGCATGCATCAGAAAGATGCTGGAGGGCTGGCAACTACACCAGCAAGACAGGAAAACGCAGGCAGGGTTCTTTGTCACAGACAATGGTGCAAACATGGTTAAGGCAAAAAGCGATGGGCGCTTTAAGAACATCCGATGTTTTGCACACGCTCTGCACCTGGTAGTGAAGTTAGCTCTGGGCTTGGAGTCCAATGACAAGGAGAATGAATACCTGCATAGGTTAATACAGAAGTGCAGGAACATAGCAGCACACTTCCACAGAAGTGTCAAGGCGGGGCAGGTTCTCCGACAAAAGCAGACTGATTTGGATATGCCTCACAAGTGTCTCATTCAAGACATTGCCACCTGGTGGAATTCCACCTTTATAATGCTGGAGAGGTTACTGGAGCTGCAGATACCCCTTCATGAACTTTCTGGTACAATAGACATAGGTGTGCAGAATCCCCTAGGGCATCACGATTGGTTAGTCATGAGTCAGCTGGTAAAAATCCTGCAGCCCTTCAAGGATGTCACGGAGGAGCTGAGTTCCAGAAGTGCCACCTTGGCTGATATCATCCCTATAGTGAAATTCCTGGATGAACATTTGGAGGCCTTTAAACGGGAAGATGGAATGTCTGCTGAGGTGCTGCAGTGTCTGGACGTTTTGCAGCAGCAGGTGAAAGACAGATTAAGTCCTTTAACAGACGACCGCACATACAGGCTCGCCTCTGTCTGTGATCCCCGTGTGAAAGATAAACTCGCCCTACAGACCAATTGTCTGTCATTTGTGAAGGAGCTGCTGTTAGCAAAGGTCCGTGAACAGGAGTGCCACAGGCGGAGACAGACTAGGCTTGAAGCAGAGGTGGAAACAGCAGGCACGTCAGAGAGTTGTGCTGCTAGCCCAGGCAGGAGTAGCCCTATGTCAGTGACAGATAGTACCTCCTCCTCCACGTCAGAACGCCCAAGGCATGTTGGCTATAAAGATTCATCAGTTGTGCAACGGGCGAGAGAGAAAGTAGCTGGATTGAGTGACTCTGAGCCCTCACAAGCACAGGAGGAGACAGCAGCACAGCTGTCAATGATACGGTATCTATCAGAGCCGATAGAGAAAATGCAGACAGATCCGCTGGCATATTGGGCACACAAGTCCACTGTCTGGCCACACCTAGCCAAAGTGGCTCAGCAATATCTCTCATTTCCACCAACCAGTGGGGTAGATTTTAAAAGAAGCGCGATCAGCCTACTTTTGCTTGCGCATCAGACTCAAGCAAAAGTACGCTGGATTTTAGTAGATACGCGCGGAGCCGCGCGTATCCACTAAAATCCTGGATCGGCGCGCGCAAGGCTATCGATTTTGTATAGCCTGCGCGCGCCGAGCCGCGCTGCCTCCCCCCGTTCCCTCCAAGGCCGCTCCGAAATCGGAGCGGCCTTGGAGGGAACTTTCCTTTGCCCTCCCCTCACCTTCCCCTCCCTTCCCCTACCTAACCCACCCGCCCGGCCCTGTCTACACCTCCCCCTTACCTTTGTCGGGGGATTTACGCCTCCCGGAGGGAGACGTAAATCCCCGCGCGCCAGCGGGCCTGCTGCGCGCCGGGCCGCGACCTGGGGGCGGGTACGGAGGGCGCGGCCACGCCCCCGGGCCGTAGCCACACCCCGTACCCGCCCCCAAAACGCTGCCGACACGCCCCCGGAATGCCGCGACGACCGGGCCCGCCCCCCGACATGCCCCCGACACGCCCCCCTCCGAGAACCCCGGGACTTACGCGAGTCCCGGGGCTCTGCGCGCGCCGGGAGGCCTATGTAAAATAGGCTTCCCGGCGCGCAGGGCCCTGCTCGCCTAAATCCGCCCGGTTTTGGGCGGATTTAGGCGAGCAGGGCTCTGAAAATCTACCCCAGTGTGCCCAGTGAACATGTCTTTTCAAGGACAGGGGATATCATGAGCCCTCACCGCTCAAGGCTGGCACCAGAGTTGATGGAAATGCTAGTGTTTTTGAAAGTAAACCTGCCTTTGCTTGGCTTTCCAAATTTTCCCTGTGAATGGCAAGATGAATAAAAGCTATTCAAAGCCTTGCAGCAGCTCCAGTTGCCTCCTATGCTCCAGATAATGTAAGCACTGCAGCACATGTTCCTGACATGAATCGCTGTTCCTGACCGTCTACTGTGCAGGCCTTGTATTCCTACCAGTGTTTGACCTCGATAGCTGCGCCTGTTCATCCTGGCCTTGTGTTCCTACCAGTGTTTGACCTCGATAGCTGCGCCTGTTCATTCAGGCCTTGTGTTCCTAAAAGTGTTTGACCTCGATTGCTGTGCCTGTTCATCCAGGCCTTGTGTTCCTACCAGTGTATGACCTCGAAGGCAGCACCTGTTCATCCAGGCCTTGTGTTCCTACCAGTGTTTGACATCGATTGCTGCGCCTGTTCATCCAGGCCTTGTGTTCCTACCAGTGTTTGACCTCGATAGCTGCGCCTGTTCATCCAGGCCTTGTGTTCCTACCAGTGTTTGACCTCGATAGCTGCGCCTGTTCATCCAGGCCTTGTGTTCCTACCAGTGTTTGACCTCGATAGCTGCGCCTGTTCATCCAGGCCTTGTGTTCCTAAAAGTGTTTGACCTCGATTGCTGTGCCTGTTCATCCAGGCCTTGTGTTCCTAAAAGTGTTTGACCTCGATTGCTGTGCCTGTTCATCCAAGCCTTGTGTTCCTACCAGTGTTTGACCTCGATAGTTGCGCCTGTTCATCCAGGCCTTGTGTTCCTACCAGTGTTTGACCTCGATAGCTGCGCCTGTTCATCCAGGCCTTGTGTTCCTACCAGTGTTTGACCTCGATAGCTGCGCCTGTTCATCCAGGCCTTGTGTTCCTACCAGTGTTTGACCTCGATAACTGCGCCTGTTCATCCAGGCCTTGTGTTCCTAAAAGTGTTTGACCTTGATTGCTGTGCCTGTTCATCCAGGCCTTGTGTTCCTAAAAGTGTTTGACCTTGATTACTGTGCCTGTTCTTCCAGGCCTTGTGTTCCAAAAAGTGTTTGACCTCGATTGCTGTGCCTGTTCATCCAGGCCTTGTGTTCCAAAAAGTGTTTGACCTCGATTGCTGTGCCTGTTCATCCAAGCCTTGTGTTCCTATCAGTGTTTGACCTCGATAGTTGCGCCTGTTCATCCAGGCCTTGTGTTCCTACCAGTGTTTGACCTCGATAGCTGCGCCTGTTCATCCAGGCCTTGTGTTCCTACCAGTGTTTGACCTCGATAGCTGCGCCTGTTCATCCAGGCCTTGTGTTCCTACCAGTGTTTGACCTCGATAACTGCGCCTGTTCATCCAGGCCTTGTGTTCCTAAAAGTGTTTGACCTTGATTGCTGTGCCTGTTCATCCAGGCCTTGTGTTCCTAAAAGTGTTTGACCTTGATTACTGTGCCTGTTCTTCCAGGCCTTGTGTTCCAAAAAGTGTTTGACCTCGATTGCTGTGCCTGTTCATCCAGGCCTTGTGTTCCAAAAAGTGTTTGACCTCGATTGCTGTGCCTGTTCATCCAGTCCTTGTGTTCCTACCAGTGTTTGACCTCGATATCTGAGCCTGTTCATCTAGGCCTTGTGTTCCTACCAGTGTTTGACCTCGATAGCTGCGCCTGTTCATCCAGGCCTTGTGTTCCTACCAGTGTTTGACCTCGATAGCTGCGCCTGTTCATCCAGGCCTTGTGTTCCTACCAGTGTTTGACCTCGATAGCTGTGCCTGTTCATCTAGGCCTTGTGTTCCTACCAGTGTTTGACCTCGATTGCTGTGCCTGTTCATCCAGGCCTTGTGTTCCAAAAAGTGTTTGACCTCGATTGCTGTGCCTGTTCATCCAGGCCTTGTGTTCCAAAAAGTGTTTGACCTCGATTGCTGTGCCTGTTCATCCAGGCCTTGTGTTCCAAAAGGTGTTTGACCTCGATAGCTGTGCCTGTTCATCCAGGCCTTGTGTTCCTACCAGTGTTTGACCTCGATAGCTGCGCCTGTTCATCCAGCCCTTGTGTTCCTACCAGTGTTTGACCTCGATAGCTGCGCCTGTTCATCCAGGCCTTGTGTTCCTAAAAGTGTTTGACCTCGATTGCTGTGCCTGTTCATCCAGGCCTTGTGTTCCTAAAAGTGTTTGACCTCGATTGCTGTGCCTGTTCATCCAGGCCTTGTGTTCCAAAAAGTGTTTGACCTCGATTGCTGTGCCTGTTCATCCAGGCCTTGTGTTCCTACCAGTGTTTGACCTCGATAGCTGCGCCTGTTCACCCAGGCCTTGTGTTCCTACCAGTGTTTGACCTCGATAGCTGTGCCGGTTCATCCAGGCCTTGTGTTCCTAAAAGTGTTTGACCTCGATTCCTGTGCCTGTTCATCCAGGCCTTGTGTTCCTACCAGTGTTTGACCTTGATAGCTGCGCCTGTTCATCCAGGCCTTGTGTTCCTAAAAGTGTTTGACCTCGATTGCTGTGCCTGTTCATCCAGGCCTTGTGTTCCAAAAAGTGTTTGACCTCGATAGCTGCGCCTGTTCATCCAGGTCTTGTGTTCCTACCAGTGTGTGACCTCGATAGCTGCGCCTGTTCATCCAGGCCTTGTGTTCCTACCAGTGTTTGACCTCGATAGCTGCGCCTGTTCATCCAGGCCTTGTGTTCCTACCAGTGTTTGACCTCGATAGCTGCGCCTGTTCATCCAGGCCTTGTGTTCCTACCAGTGTTTGACCTCGACTGCTGTGCCTGTTCATCCAGGCCTTGTGTTCCTAAAAGTGTTTGACCTCGACTGCTGTACCTGTTCATCCAGGCCTTGTGTTCCTAAAAGTGTTTGACCTCGATTGCTGTGCCCGTTCATCCAGTCCTTGTGTTCCTACCAGTGTTTGACCTCGATAGCTGCGCCTGTTCATCCAGGCCTTGTGTTCCTAAAAGTCTTTGACCTCGATTCTGTAAAGCAATTTCTGTGTAAAGCAATTTCTGATCTTGCTGCAATAAAAACTTGTAAAGTAAAGTGTTGTTGTGCTTTTGTAATGCCTACAAGAGGTGAACCTAGCAAAGCATTCCAGGGGCGCACTTCAAGAGTTGTAGACAAAACATGAGAAATCCAGTCCCTTATTAAAATCCAGAACTGGGCCACTACAGGGCATTCCCACCATATATGGTAATATGTGTCAACATGACCACAGCCCCGCCAGCATCCCGCTGGGTCAGAAGATCTAAATTTATGCAAGATCACAGGAGCGTAATGCCATCTGTGCAGCATTTTGTAGCAATTTTCTTGCAAACCGGTAGATATAGAACACTTATGTGTCCATGCATAAATGATATCCCAGTCCTTGTCCTCTAATTGTGTTTGAAAATACAATTCCCAGGACACTCGGTGCCTGGGCTTGTCAGGTGGTTTACTAGTGAGAAGTGCGTAAATTTTGGATATGGTTCCCCGAATTACTGCGGCAAGTTGTCAATAATTTTCAAATAGCGTACCTGTCACGCGGAGAATCCCTTTGCGCAGCCCTCTGTGTACAAAGTGGTATAACTGAGCGTAATGCAAGAAATCAACGCTGGCCAAAGAATACTGTGTGCACTGTGCACATTTGGCTACTGGTCATAAGGGTGCCCTGTTGTAAAACATGGTCTATTCTGGTGATGCCCGACTGCACCCACTGTCTCAAATTCCTCGACATATCAGATGTAGAGTATACCGTGTTAGTAGACAGGTGAGTCAACAAAGAGTATGGCGCCGTGCCCACTAGAGTATCTCTCCATTGTTGCCATACCCTAAAGGTGGTGTGTAAAGCGTAAGAAAAGTGTTGAGTGGGACCCCAGGACAACCTAGATTGCCAAGGCAAAGCTGACATGGGAAATGTGCCCAGCAACAATTGCTCCAGTCGTACCCATTGCGGTATGTCCTGGGAGCGGTGTAACACAACAAATGCTCGTAATTGAACAGAACCAAAATACCAAACTAAATTGGGAAGATTCAACCCACCCTTAATCTTTGGTTGATACAACGTGGATCTGGCAATCCGAGGGAGACGTTTACGCCAAATGAAGCTGCATAAAATTTGTTGCCATTTTTTAAGCAGGGTGGTGGGCAAAAATATAGGTATAGTAGTGAAGAAGTAAAGAAAGCGAGGTAGGACATTTATTTTAATGATGGCCAGTAGACCCAACCAGGAATGGTGCTGCTGATGCCACTTATTTAGGTCAGCTTGTATAGAACGCAGGAGGGTATCATAATTCAGGGCAAAGAGCTGCTTTGTGTGGGAACCGAGTCGCACCCCCAGATATTTCAAGGAAGTTGTTGCCCACTTGAAAGGAAACTGCCGACTGAGGATATGTGTCCCTAGGTGGGATTGACCTCTGTGCTCGACTGCTGTGCCTGTTCATCCAGGCCTTGTGTCCCTAGGTGAGATTGACCTCTGTCCTCGACTGCTGTGCCTGTTCATCCAGGCCTTGTGTCCCTAGGTGGGATTGACCTCTGTGCTCGACTGCTGTGCCTGTTCATCCAGGCCTTGTGTTCCTAAAAGTGTTTCACCTCGACTGCTGTGCCTGTTCATCCAGGCCTTGTGTTCCTACCAGTGTTTGACCTCAATTGCTGTGCCTGTTCATCCAGGCCTTGTGTTCCTACCAGTGTTTGACCTCGATTGCTGTGCCTTTTCATCCAGGCCTTGTGTGCCTAAAAGTGTTTGACCTCGATAGCTGCGCCTGTTCATCCTGGCCTTGTGTCCCTAGGTGGGATTGACCTCTGTCCTCGCCTGCTGCGCCTGTTCATCCAGGCCTTGTGTCCCTAGGTGGGATTGACCTCTTTCCTTGACTGCTGTGCCTGTTCATCCAGGCCTTATGTCCCTAGGTGGGATTGACCTCTGTCCTCGACTGCTGCGCCTGTTCATCCAGGCCTTGTGTTCCTACCAGTGTTTGACTTCGATTGCTGTGCCTGTTCATCCAGGCCTTGTGTTCCTAAAAGTCTTTGACCTCGTTAGCTCTGCCTGTTCATCCAGGCCTTGTGTTCCTAGAAGTGTTTGACCTCTACGGTACAAAGTCAACATAGTTTGATATTGCAGATTTGGACTTGAGTAGCAGTATTCTTATTTCTGAGAGATCTTCCATTTCCTTTGTCATCAGCTGAAGTGCGTAAGTACAGTCGGAATTCACTAGACGCCAACGGAATTCACTAGACACCAACGATATTCACTGGACGCCAATGTAAACACCGGGTACACCCAACTCTAGGGGTGGACCCGTTCCAGGGAGTCCTTCCTTGCACAAAGGAAAGGGAACTATCTCCTGGGCCAGCCTGTCTTTCCCCTATCAAAACCACAGGGACCAGACCAGACTACTTCCACTCTGCCAGCCTGTCTTGCCCCTATCAGCTTTCTGCCACTCTGCTTTGCTGCCATACACCAGATGACTCACTTTACTCCTTGTGGTGTTCTTGCCATTCTCATGGTTCCTCAGTGTGTTGATGCTAGTCTATCTGCTTGCTATGTTTCCCCTTCATTGGGCTGTTGGATGTCAATGCCACTTGTCTTGCCACTTTGCCTGTCGTGCTGCCTTCGATGGTTCATGCGTCTGCTATCAGTGCTCTGTTTTGAAGCTGTGGTGTGTTTTGACATTCTCACTGCTGCTTTGTGCGTCTGTTAAAGCACTCTTGCCACTTCTGGTACCCCTTTGCACCTTTCCAGTGCCTTAGCCTATTCATGCCACTTTGGTGCCTCTTTGCCACAGTCTAAGTACCTTGGAGCTCTTTTGTTGTTGTGATGATTGCTCCCCAGAAGTTTCATGAAAATTGATAAGAAAACACCAATTCTGCAGCCAAAAATAGGCTGGAAATCCTTCCCCCTTTGACTTTAATGGGAACTGGGAAACGTAATGACAGATCGACAACTTATGGAATTCTCCATACTTCCGTATAAAACGGAATCGACCCTCCACGAAAACGTATCACGAATGCAACAAAAACTTTTTGTCTGCACATCCCTAAAAAATAGTTTTAAAATTTTGTCCTTTGGAGCTCACACGTAGAGTTCGGCTACTGAGCAGCCATCTTGGTTCCACCCTGCCCTCATGTCTGAGTTTTAAAGGTGCCGCGGCGAGAATCCACCCCATGGCCCCAGATGATGATATCATTGGGTCCCGGTATATAAGGCTGGGCCCAGCCAGTGCTTCCTTGCCTTGGCAACAGGTCTCCACGCTTGTCATGTGTTCGTTGCTTGTTCCTGATCCTTTCTGCATTCCTGGTTCCTGATCCTGTCTAGTCTACGTTCCTGATTCCTGCTCCTGTAACCGGTCCTTGTCCTCTACCTTCGGATTGACTTCTGGCTTGACCCCTGCTTTGCCTGACCACGCTTCTGATTGACTTCCATCTTGACCTCTGCTTCGCCTGACCATTCTTGGACTGACTCCTGCTTTTGGCCCTTGCTCGTTTGACCACCTGTCCTTATCTCCTGCCTGTCCCGACCACAGCCTGCTCTCCATTGCCTCTACTGGTTCTACCCTGGACTTGGCCTTTCAGGCTTTAGCCTTCTACTACTCGGGCACCACCTGTCTTGCCTCCTGTACTCCATTAGCGCCTGGGTCTCTGGAACACTGCCTCGTCTGGACTTGTCTGCTTCTTCCAGCTATCATTGCTGACCTCTGGCTGATTCCGACATTGTTCCCTGGGAGTCCTCGGATGGAGGCCTGCCTAAGACTAGCCGGCCCCGGCACCCAAGGGCTCTACCTGCGGGGAACGAGGGCTGGTATTGGCGAAGCTCCAGCTGGCCTCCGTCACTCAGCCAGCTCCGTCTACCGACGGTGGGGACCCATAGGGCTTGCCCTGCAGGTAGCGTCAACCCCACCTTGGGCCAAGGGTCCACCTTTGGCGCAACAGGTTGCCAAGGCCATGGATTCAGCGGAGCCATCTGCTCTCCAGGCCATCCCAGGCTCGGCTTTCAAAGTCCAAGAGCATCAGCGGTTTCTCAAGGCAGTGGCCTCTTCTATCGACCGTCTCCATGCCTGGCTTGATACTTATGCAGGCCCTCCGGTTCTAACTCTGCCTCCAGCCAGCCATCAGCCGTTGTCCTCGCCCTCTAGGGCTCTGCTGGCTCTACCCACTCCACCCCACTTCAATGGGGATTCCAAGCTCTGCAGAGGGTTTATCAACCAATACATGCAGTTTGCTTTGCTGCCGTCTATCTTCCAGGATGAACTCACGAAGGTTACCTTCATCCTTTCTCGACTCGAGGGTAAGGCGTTAGCATGGGCTTCCCCCCTGTGGGAGTGCTCCAATTCACTCCTGCAGAAATTTTCTCATTTTGTGGCTGTCTTCCGTCGGACCTTTGATGATCCAGGGAGGCAGGCCGTGGCAATCACCAGACTTCTACGCTTGCGGCAAGGTCAACTAGCTCTTGATTATACTATTGAGTTTTGAACTCTCTCTACAGAATTATTGTGGCAAGAAGATTGCCTCTGAGTTATCTACCTGGAAGGTTTGTCCCCTCAGCTCAAGGATGAGCTAGCGGCCCGTGAGCTACCGTCCTCCCTTGAGGATCATATTGATCCAGCAGGCTGTATCAACCATTGCCTCCGTCACCGAGAGGTACGTTCGCCCAGACGACCCACCGTGGAGCATTCCTGCTCACCACCCACAGCTGGGTCCACACCCAGCGGAACACAGTCATCCACAAAAGCGGAGGAGCCTATGCAATTGGGTCGAGGGCGCTTGTCCCCGGAGGAATGCCTCAGGTGGAGGCATTTGGATCTATGCCTATATTGTGGGGCTCCCGGTCACAGTCTCCAGTCTTGTTCTATCTGTCCGGGAAACCTCCGGGCCTAAGTTCGGTTGGGGTCCTGAACTTGGGTGCTACTTCTCCGGCCCCTCAATTGTCTTTGTGTTATGTTTCGTATGGTTTGGGTGGACCCTTGGACACTGTGGCTGCTGACCACACCCATGGGGGGAGGTCCCGTGAGGGGGCCACAGGTCAGGCTCAGCTCTGGACACACAAACACAGATTATATCTTTTATTAGACAGTTTGTGAAGCCACCAGAGGTGGCGGTAGTGATTAGAAGATGGAGCCTGGCTGGGCTAGTATTCCTCAGGGCGCTGGAACAGCGGTTTCTCTGGTGGCAGTGCTGTAGTGAAAAGAACTGAGAGAATGAGTACACTGAGACATTCACAGAGTCCCCAGTATGGAGAAGCCCCGAGATAGGGAGAGCTGGCCCTCGAGAAGCGAGTACTGAGGAGAATGCCTGAATAGACAACCAATATTGAGAAGGAAAATACCCAGACGCCTCTGCTGTTCTGTGGCTTGTCAGAGCTGAATGAACTCTGAGTGATTCTCTGAGTATGACTTGCAAAATGTCTCTGAGCAGGTAGACATACTTGACTCTGAGAGATAACATATGTGGGCTTGCTATTATGAAGTAGGTCCTTTTTTATAATGCAGGTATCTGTATAGCTCAAGTATAGAACTAATGGCTACCTAGTGAAAATTAGTTATGCTGATTATTCTTTGTCAATTCATGAGTATATGTCTGCCTATGAGTCTCATTTACTTTAAGGGGGCATCTAGAGGGATAACAACACACACACAAGGTTAGTTGTTAGCTTACACATTTAGCTCATTTGCCATAGTCACTTTTCATTGTTCTGTCTTCACCACTGGTACTTGGGTGTGCCACTTTGCCATGTGACAGTGGCACAAGAGGGAAAATGAGGAGAATGCCTGAATAGACAACCAATATTGAGAAGGAAAATACCCAGACGCCTCTGCTGTTCTGTGGCCTGTCAGAGCTGAATGAACTCTGAGTGATTCTCTGAGTATGACTTGCAAAATGTCTCTGAGCAGGTAGACATACTGGCACCAACAAGGGAGGCCTATTCAATGGGTCACAATGAAGAAACCAACGGCGGGAGCTTCAGGCACTATCTTACTGGACAAGATCATTAACAGGACAAAAGGATTATCTGGAGAGTGAGGGCAAATGAGCTATACCTGGGAAAACTTGTCAGAGCAGTTCAGGGGATAGGTTGTCATGTGAACAGCATGATGTGACTCTGTAAATGAGTCTTTGGGCAGTCACGTAATTCTAGAAGTTTCGGCAATACTGTATGTTTAACTATAAAAGAAGGGTCACTTCCTGTATTCAATGAGATGCTGGTCAGTTTTGAAAGACAAAGGGCACCCAGTATCCAGCATCTCCCAAGAACACTTATAATGCCAAATAAAATTTACTTTATACCTTTTACTGAGTCTAAGTGTTCTTGTGTCCCTGGCCCTAAGTACAGAATATTATGTACAGTACCAGATCCCTAGGAGCAGAGACTCGGCAAGTACTCACGCAGCAGTTCTCCATAGAAGATGGCACAGGAGCTGAAATGGAGACAGGCCCTCGAGGAGTGAGTACCTGGTTCCAGGGAAACAGCTCTGAGGAGTAGATGGTAGTGGTACTCACAGATGGTGACTGTAGCAAATTCTTCCAAGTAGAAGAGGAGATGGACACAGGCAACGAGTCAGTGAACATGGGCCCTCAAGGAGCGAGTACCGGTTCCTGATAGTGACCTGAAAGAAGCAGAGAGGCCCCCGAGGAGCGAGTACCCCGTTAACAGCAAAGAGTCCAAATAGAAGTTGGAGGCAGAGTAGCTGGGTACAGAGAGTGAATCCCATCCGTAGGAATCCCTTGCTAACTCAAATGCTAGCAATAAATAACAGGCTTGAATAACCGGGCAGCGTGACGTCATCTCAAGGGACGTCCCTGAGGTTCGTGCCATAGAGGAAATAATGAGGGCTGCGCAGCGCGCGCCCTAAGGTACCTGAGGAGCATGGTGGGAGGCAGTGCCCAAGCCAGTCCGGGGACTCCGGAGAAGACAGTAGGCAGACACTGCGGCAGCCAGACATCCACAAGGAGCAGGAGGAGTCGCAGAAAAAGAAAGGTAGGCAGAGTGAAGCCGTCGGGCCACAACAGTTGCAACACTTTGCCAGTTACATTGACTTGGGACTCTCGCTCCTTTCCAGTTCTGGCCCTGATTGACTCCGGAGCAGGAGGGAACTTCATTCTTAAGGACCTGGTGCATCTCCTGGGTATCTCCACTTGTCCTCTCGAAACATCCTTATGTATTGCTTCGATCTACGGTGAGCCGTTGCCAGGCCGGATCTCCCTTGTGACGGAACCCGTCCATCTCCTCACTGGAGCTCTTCATGAAGAAGAGGTGGAACTCCTCGTTTTGGAAAAATTGATACATCCAATGGTCTTAGGATTGCCCTGGCTTCAGCGTCACTCCCCCCAGTTTGACTGGGGAACTCTTCAACTCACTGAGTGGAGCTCAGCCTGTCATCGAACCTACCTGAAGAAGGTGGCACCTCCTCCTGCAATTCCTCTGGCAGTAACTGCCTTTGGCCTTCCATCTCCGTATGCAGATTATGAAGATGTTTTCTCCAAACAGAAGGCTGTCATCTTTCTGCCGCTATGCAAGTTTGACTGTCCTATTGAACTTCTACCAGGTATGACTCCTGCTAAGGGCAGGACATACACCCTATTGCTGCCTGAGACTCGCACCATGACAGAGTATATCCAAGAGAATCTCGCTAAAGGGTTCATCTGCCCCTAGACCTCACCCATAGGCACAGGCTTCTTCTTTGTCATGAAGAAGGATGGGTCCTTGAGGCCATGCATTGATTATCATGGCCTAAATGCCATTACTACCAAGGATAAGTATCCTCTACCATTGATCACCGAACTGTTCGATCGTCTTCAGAGTGCCTCCATATTCACTAAATTAGATTTGCGGGGTGCTTATAATCTGGTATGCATATGCCTTGAAGACGTCTGGAAGACGGGATTTAATACCAGGGATGGATATTACGAATACCTAATCATGCCTTTCGGCCTCTGAAATGCCCCTGCTATATTCCAGCATATGATAAATTAGATATTCCGTGATCTCCAGTACACCAAAGTTGTTGCATACTTAGATGATATCCTCATCTTTTCCAAGGACCTATCCACACACCGTGCTGACGTCCGCATGGTGCTCCAACATCTTCATGAGAACCATTTATTTGCTAAGCTTGATAAATGTCTCTTCGAGCAGTCCAGTCTACTCTTCTTAGGGTATATAATCTTACAGCAAGGATTCACCATAGACCCAAGAAGCTCAAAGGAATTCAAGAATGGCCTCGGCTCATAGGCCTCCGGGCGCTCCAGAGATTCATAGGGTTCACAAATTACTATTACCACTTTATAGATAACTATTCCTCGCTGGCAGCGCCTCTCATGGCCATGGCTCGCAAGGGCAGCGATACAAGGAATTGGACACCTGAAGCCCTCACTGTCTTTCAAAAACTTAAGGATGCTTTCCTTTCTGGTCCCTGCCTGCGCCATCCAGACCCGAATCGCCCCTTTGTTGTTGAAGTGGATGCCTCTGCCATAGGAGCTCGGGTGGTTCTGAGCCAACATGTGAGCCAAGGAACCCTTCTCCTGTGTTCCTTTTTCTCCTGCAAGTTCTCCCCAGCAGAGCAGAATTACAGCATCGGTGATAGGGAGTTACTTGTGGTCAGGGCTGGTGCAAGGGTATTAGGCACCCTAGGCAAACCTTACAGTCTGACGCCCCTCCCCATACACAATTTAAAATTATGCATTTATAACATATTTTACATGAAAAATGACATTCTGAGGTAAAATTAATATATAAGGTTTTGTGATAATTTCATGCACTGTTGTGATGCCAACAAGAAAACTTTGCATCTTGGAATTCATATGGCATCATACCTATTGTGTGGTATATTTCAGCATGGTCCTCCCGTATCAACACAGTACTATTTACCAACACTCAAAGAATAACAACCCCACCTATGAAAAAGAATACCACAAATATTACACCAGAATCTAAAATATCAATACACCTCCTATCAGGAAAACAGAACAGGCCAAGCTACTACAGATCCCTTCAGAGAAACCACATGCTAAAAGAATGCTTCATCTCAGTCTATGCATGCAGAACAAAACCCTCACCAAAATACAGAATAAAGCCACATAAAGTATAAATAGAAATGTGCAGACAAAAACTGAACTGTACAACGCTTCATGCCAGACTCTATACAGTGTAACAATGGAAAAACAAAAATTTCACCATTCCTCGTGAAACAAATCAATAAAATCAAGATATATAAATAATTAATCATAATTATAAAATCATACAAATAAAATAATTTCAAAACAGCTGATGAATAGAATATCCAATAATTAAAGACTCATGCAAATTTTGAAAGCTTTACCAAACACCAATAAAATATTTCAAACAGCAGACACATCACATACTACCCAATACTTAAAATGGTAGTCAATCAAGAAAAATGAACTTAAAAAGCCACCTTTACTTACCCTCTCCAGCAGTTCTCCTACTCCTTTCCCTTGCAGGTCACACCAGAAACAGCAGTAGCTGCTGAAGCTGTCCTCACAGTCATCTTCCTTAGGGACCACAACCAGTCTCTTCTCTCTCTCTCTCACACACACACCAGTCACACCCTCAGGACCAGTTTCTGTCTCTCACACACCAATCATCTCCCCAAACAGTTTCTCTCTCTCACACACACACAAGCACACACATACCAGTCATCTCCCTGATCAGTCTCTCTCACACATATACACGTCACCTCTCTGGCCAGTCTCTCTCAGTCACACAATGCTCTAGCTCTCTCTTACTTACACCAGGCTTTCAATCACACACATGCTCTCTCTATTTCACTTACATACAAGCTCTCAATGACACACATGTTCTATCTCACTTACAAACAGGTTCAATCACACACATGCCATCTCTCACAGCCACAAGCCTGCCAAAATCATGCTCCATCTCTCTCGCACACACACATTGACACACACAAGAACCCTCCCTGACTCACATATACACCACACACATACAGAAGCACCCTCCCTGTCTCACATATACACCACACACATACAGAAGCACCCTCCCTTTCTCACATACATGAAGCACCCTCCCTGTATCACATACACATTACACTCTCACAGAAGCACCTTGCTTTCAGACTTTCAGCATGATTTTTCACTTTTACTAAAAGTGAAAATGATGCTCCCAACCGTTAAATAAGAAAACCACATTCCTATCAGAAGGCAAAATGACACCCTTCCTTCAGGTTCTGTCCTCCCAAGGGACAACCACCCACATCGTACAGCTTCTCTTGTTTTATGCTTTCAGGCAATAAAGCAAGTGTCTTTCTTCAAACTATCAGTCGTATGATTATTCATGTGGGAGATATGGAACAGAAAGACATCCTTAGTCATCTTCCCTTTTAAATGGGAAGATTCCAATCTTAGTCATTTAAAAATATACATTTTCTAAAGGCTTAATAAAAAAAAAAAGCAAAACCGTTTCAGATTGGAACTATTTTAGTCTTCATGATTAAATTATGCTTAAAAAAAAACCAAACCCCACTTGGCATCGGTATCTTAAATTTGTGATTTTGCTGAGATGAACATTTTAAATACTTTAATTTTTTTTGCTTTAGTATTTGTCTCTACCCACTTTCTTAAATTTTATTTTCCAGACGAGGGATGCTTAAAATTCAGTAATTTCATCTTTCATCCAACTTTTCAAAAGTTGTGCTACCAGCACAAAAGTTGAGGTATATGTATTATCACATCTCATTTTTTTAAACTGGCAGAATCCCAACATAAAGGTTGTTAATACCTGTAACACACACCGAGATATTAAAAGAAAATGTTTGATCAAATAGGCCGCATGACCAAGTTTGTTAAAAAGTATGTCTTCCTACTAGAAGGGATATGTATCTTGTTTCCCCCATTATAGTACCCTTTTTTTTTTAGATCCCATCTAGGATAAAATTTCATATTTTTTATTCCCATAGTCATCAGTCAAAACACCCTGCTGTGTAAGGATGGCGTGCGTTTAAATAGCTACTGCCATAGGTCATGGACATGCAGTGTCTGGTCTCTGTTTCTATGGTGGCCTGCATGGCGACAGGCCTCTGGATAGGAAGACTCTGTGCCACAGGCTGGAGACCAGCCTGGAAGCTGTTGGTATAGGGCCCTGTCTCACACACAGAAGCACCATTCCTTTCTCACATCACACCACATACACCCACTCAGAAGCACCATTCCTTTCTCACATACACACCACGTACATACCCACTCAGAAGCAAGCACTATTCCTTTCTCACATACACACCACGTATATACTAGGGATGTGAATCGATTTTTGACGATTTAAAATATCGTCCGATATATTTTAAATCGTCAAAAATCGTTAGAGGTGATATATAATAGGAATTCCCCCGATTTATTGTCAAAAATCGTAAATCGGGGGAAGGGGGAGGGGAAGGGGAGGGCGGGAAAACCGGCACACTAAAACAACCCTAAAACCCACCCCGACCCTTTAAAATAAATCCCCCACCCTCCCGAACCCCCCCAAAATGTCTTAAATTACCTGGGGTCCAGTGGGGGGGTCCCGGTGTGATTTTCCACTCTCGGGCCACGGGTGCGTTGATAGAAATGGTGCTGGTGCTACCTTTGCCCTGTCATATGACAGGGCAAAGGGAGCACCGGCGCCATTTTGGTTCCTGTCCCCCGACGTCACGAGCGTAGGAGATCGCTCCCGGACCCCCGCTGGACCCCCAGGGACTTTTGGCCAGCTTGGGGGGGCCTCCTGACCCCCACAAGACTTGCCAAAAGTCCAGCGGGGGTCCGGGAATGACCTCCTGCACTCGAATTGTGTTGCCGTATTGCAAAATGGCGCCGGCCATACGGCCATACGGCTGGCGCCATTTTGCAATACGGCAATATGGCCATACGGCCAGCGCCATTTTGCAATACTCGGGCCGTATTGCAAAATGGCGCCAGCTGTATGGCCGTATGGCCGGCGCCATTTTGCAATACGGCAACACGATTCGAGTGCAGGCGGTCGTTCCTGGACCCCCGCTGGACTTTTGGCAAGTCTTGTGGGGGTCAGGAGGCCCCCCCAAGCTGGCCAAAAGTCCCTGGGGGTCCAGCGGGGGTCCAGGAGCGATCTCCTATGCTCGTGACGTCGGGGGACAGGAACCAAAATGGCTCCGCCGCTACCTTTGCCCTGTCATATGACAGGGCAAAGGTAGCGCCGGCACCATTTCTATCAATGCACCATTGGCCCGAGAGTGGAAGATCACACCAGGACCCCCCCCCCCACTGGACCCCAGGTAATTTAAGACATTTTGGGGGGGTTCGGGAGGGTGGGGGATTTATTTTAAAGGGTCGGGGTGGGTTTTAGGGTTGTTTTAGTGTGCCGGTTTTCCTGCCCTCCCCCGATTTACGATTTACACGATATTTAAAAAAACAAAACCGCGACGATCCGATTCCCTCCCCCCCCAGCCAAAATCGATCGTTAAGACGATCGATCACACGATTCACATCTCTAGTATATACCCACACAGAAGCACCATTCCTTTCTCACATACACACCACATACACACACACACACACAGAAGCTCCATTCCTTTCTCACATACACAAACATATACACACACTGAAGCCCCATTCCTTTCTCACATACACACACACAGAAAGAAGATCGGCGCAGCTGGTCTAGCCGATCACGTGGCCGAAGAAAGGAAGATCGGTGCAGCCGGAGACCAGGCGCCGAGAATTAGGGAGTGCCGTGGCAGGCAGCCAGCCCCCAACTCGCCCGGCCTCCCCCCCCAGAGCCACCCTCCCAACGCCCCCCTGGTGGTCAGTGGAGGGCCCGGGAGCAATCTGCTGCTCCCTGGGCCTCGGCTGCCACTAACCAAAATGGTGCCAGTGGCCTTGAGCCCCTACCATGTAACAGGGGCTACCTGTGCCATTGGTTGGCCCTTGTCACATGGTAGGGGCTAAAGGTCACGGCGCCATTTTGCTAAGTGGCAGCCGAGGCCCCAAGAGTAGCAGATTGCTCCCGGGTCCACCGCTGGACTACCAGGGGGGGCATCAGGAGGGTGGCACTGGGGGGAGGCAGGGCGAGTCGGGAGCTGGCAGAATTTGGAAAGGGCATTTTTTGCCCTTTCCAAATTCTGCTGCCTGCTGTGGCGCCCCCTAAGTCTCGGTGCCCTAGGCACAGGCCTAGCTCGCCTAGTGGTTCCTCCAGCCCTGCCTGTGTTTAAACTTGCTTTGGAAGAATGGCGCCCTTGGTTGGAGGGTGCTCAACACAAGTTTACGATCTTTACCGATCACAAGAATCTTGAGCATCTTAGTCACGCCCAGTGTCTTAATGCTCGCCAGGCCTGCTGGGCATTGTTCTTCTCCAGGTTTAACTTTGAACTACGATACCGTCCTTCAGAGAAAAACTCCGGGCGGACGCCCTGTCTCACTCTTTCAAACCAGAAGATATCCCTGAAGAACCTCTCATCATTAACCCTGCATGTATCTGCAAGTCTGCTTCCATCCCAGTCCCAGCCGGGAAGACAGTGGTTACTTGCTGGCTTTGAGAGAAAGTTCTCTGTTGGGCGCATGATTCCAAGATTGCTGGTCATCCTGGACGTGCCCGGATGCTCTCTCTCTTCCAGCGGTTTTATTGGTGGCCAACCATGGTTACTGATACCTGAGCCTATGTCGACTCTTGTTCTACGTGTGCTCAACAAAAGCCACCGATGGGTCAACCTTGGGGCCTTCTCCAGCCTCTCCCTGCTCCAGAGGAACCATGGACTCATCTAACCATGGACTTCATCACGGACATACCACCCTCAAAAGGAAACATTTATTTATTTTTATTTATTTATAACTTTTATATACCGGCATTCGTAAAAAAAACATGGTCATTTGGATCATCATTCGTCCTACTGCTGGCCCTACCTTCAGCTTCAGAACTAGCATGGCTTTTCTTCCAGCAAGTGTTCCGCTTGCACAGCCTTCTCATGGACATAGCCTCAGACAGAGGCCCCCAGTTCTTTGCCCGCTACTGGCGTGCTTTATGCAGAAAATTTGGCATCTCCATCAGCCTGACAACTGCCTATCACTCTGAGGCCAAAGGCCATGCCGAGCGGACAAACCGCTCACTCAAGAGCTTTCTGCCTGCCTACACCAATGACTGGCAGGATAACTGGGCAGAGCTACTTCCATGGGTGGAGTTTTCCCACAACTCCCATATCACCACAGCTACTGGAGTCTCGCCTTTCTCCATAGTCTATGGCCGGCAACCCCGGCTACCGTTACAACTTCCACTATCAGTACCCTCACCAGCAGCCCAGGCCACTGCTGACACCCTCAAGGCACTCTGGACTCAAACCAATCTCCGTTTGCATCAGGCTGTGGCTCAGGCCAAGAAATTCATGGACGCTCATCGTTATCCTGCTCCAGAATTCCAACCTGGTCAAAAGGTCTGGCTGAGTACACGCTATATTTGCCTCAAACACCCGTCTCAGAGATTTGCACCCAGATACATTGGTCCGTTCCCTGTCACTCGACGTATTGGGCCTGTTACCTATTAGCTCCGACTACCTCCAGCTCCTGGGATTCATAATTCCTTCCACATATCCCTGTTGAAGCCTGTGGTACTTACTTGGCCTTCTCATAAGGCACACGTGCCCTCCCAAGTTGTTGCTGAAACAGATACTGTGTATGAGGTCCAAGAAGTCCTTGATGTCTGCCGAAGTGGCCGCTGTTGGGAGTACCTCCTGTCATGGGAGGGCTACAGCCCTAAGGAAAATTCGTGGGAGCCTACATATAACATCCTCCGTTTTCATTGTGCCAATCTGGGCAAACCCAGGCCTCCAAGAGGGGGATGTAAAAGGGGGGGGGGGGGTTTCTATTGCGTGTGCCGCCCGTGGCAGGCCTGTGTCCAGGCCCACTTACACCCGATTGGCAGCTCCTGCTCCTAGTTCGACCTCCCTTGCAGCTGTGAGCAGCCGCCTGCGCACCCGAGCTTCCTCTGTCATCCCCAGCTCCTCTGTGGACTCACCAGCACTGTGGCTGACCTCCCCACATGGTCCGCAGGGAGACGCTGCCATCCAGCGCCATGCCACCCCTTATGCCCGTGCGCTTGTCTGAGTTTTAAAGGGGCCGCTGCGGGAATTCACCGCGGGGCCATGGATGATGACATCACTGGGTCCTGGTATATAAGGCTAGGCCCAGCCAGTGCTTCCTTGCCTTGGCAACAGGTCTCCATGCTTGTCATGTGCTCGTTGCTTGTTCCTGATCCTGTCTGTGTTCCTTGTTCTTGTTCCTGTCTACGTTCCTGGTTCCTGCTCCTGTACCTGTTCCCTGTCCTCTACCTTCGGATTGACTTCTGGGTTGACCCCTGTTTTCCCTGACCATGTTTCTGATTGACTTTCGGCTTGACCTCTGCTTCACCTGACCATTCTCGGACTGACTTCTGCTTTTGGCCCTTGCTTGTTTGACCGCATGTCCTTGTCTGCCACTTGTCCCGACCACAGCCTGCTCTCCAACATCTCTACTGGTTCTACCCTGGACTTGGCCTTTCAGGCTTTGGTCTTCTACTACTAGGGTGCCACCTGTCTTGCCTCATGTACTCCATTGGCGCCCGGGTCTCTGGAACACTGCCTCGTCTGGCTCCTCTGCTTCTTCCAGCTATTACTGCTGACCTCTGGCCGATTCGGATGGAGGCCCACCTAAGACCAGCCTGCCCCGGCACCCAAGGGCTCAACCTGTGGGGAACGGGAGCTGGTATTGGCGAAGCTCCAGCCTGCCTCCATCACTCAGCCAGCTCCGCCTACCGACGGTGGAGACCCGTAGGGCTTGCCCTGCGGGTAGCGTCAACCCCTCCTTGGGCCAAGGGTCCACCTCCGGCGCAACAGCTATTCTAATCAAAGGATATTCATTCCATAACCGGAAGAAAGATCCATCAGAAGAAAATAGGATAAAGCACAAGCATTTGCAAGTTAAATGTAAAACATTGATAAGACAGGCTAAGAGAGAATTTGAAAAGAAGCTGGCTATAGAGGCAAAAACTCACAATGAAAAGTTTTAAAAATATATCCAAAGCAGAAAGCTTCTGAGGGAGTTGGTTGGACCATTAGTGATTGAGGGGTTAATGGGGCACTTAGGGAAGATAAGGCCATCGTGGAAAGATTAAATGGTTTCTTTGCTTCATTGTTTACTGAAGATGATATTGGGGAGATACCAGATCTAGAGATGATTTTCATGGTGATGATTCAGATGAAATGAGCCAAATCATGGTGAACCTAGAAGATGTGCTAGGCCTGATTGACAAACTGAAGAGTATTAAATCACCTGGACCTGATGGTATACACCCCAGAGTTCTGAAGGAACTAAAAAATGAAATTTCAGATCTATTAGTTAAAATTTGTAACCTATCATTATAATAATCTGTTGTACCTGAAGACTGAAGGGAGACTAATTTAACCCTAATATTTAAAAAGGGCTCCTGGGGCGATCCGGGAAACTACAGAACAGTTAGCCTGTCTTCAGTGCCAGGAAAAATAGTGGAACATGTTCTAAAGAACAAAATCACAGAACATATGGAAAGACATGGTTTAATGGAACAAAGTCAGCATGGCTTTACCCAAGGCAAGTCTTGCCTCACAAATCTGCTTCACCTTTTTGAAGGGGTTAATAAACATGTAGATATAGGTGAACCAGTGGATGAAATGTATTTGGATTTTCAGAAGGCATTTGATTATAAACTGGTTAAAGATAGGAAACAGAGAGTAGGATTAAATGGTCTGTTTTCACAGTGCAAAAAGGTAAACAGTGGAGTGCCTCAGGGATCTGTACTTGGACTGGTGCTTTTTAATATATTTATAAATGATCTGGAAAGGGGTTCAGTGAATGAGGTGATCAAATTTGCGGATGATACAAAATTATAGTTGCGTCGGAGATGGACCCTTGGGCCGAAGTGGGGTTGAGGCAACCCATAGGTAAGGACCTACGGGTCCCCACCGTCGGCAGGTGGAGTGGGATGAAGGTAGAGGCCGCTGGAGCTTCACCTATACCAGCACTCGTTCCCCGTGGATTGAGCCTTTGAGTACCGGGGCCGGCAGGACTTATGTGGGCCTCGAGGTTGGTTTGTGAAGAAAGGTGGTTCAGCCCAGAGACAGCAGGGCTGAACCACCCTACTGAGTTCCAGTACTGAACCCAGTCCTACCCTGGACTGGGTTCAGTACTGGAACTCAGGCGCCAATGGAACAGAGAGTAACTGGAGGCGCTCAAGCAAAGAAAGGCCGGAGCCTTGTAAGTCCACGTCCAGGGAATAAGCTAGAGGAGGCGCCAATGACAGGCTTGGATCAGGGTCGGCAGCAAGCGGAGGTCGTGGCAAGCAATGTAGAATTCTGAACATGGAGAAGTCTGTAGCGTAGCCAATCAAGGCAATGGTCAGGGTATGGAGAAGGTAGGCGTAGTCAATCAAGGCAATGGTCAGGACACGGAGAAGGCAGGCGTAGTCAAAATGTAGCAGAGGTCCGGGGCTTGAGTAGGCTGAAGAGTAGTCGGGCGTAGCAGAGATCCGGGGTTGGAGACAGGCTGAAGAGTAGTCTGGGGTTGGAGATAGGCTGAAAGGTAGTCAGGCATAGCAGAGGTCCGGGGCTGGAGATAGGCTGAAGAGTGGTCAAACAAAGCAGAGTCGAAATCCTATGGAGCGAGGCCTGAGCTTATATACACTGAAGAGTCTGGCGTCAACATCCAGGGCCACGTCCAGGTTCTCGCCTCGGGCCCTTTAAAAGGATTAGCGATGCGCGCGCATAGGGAGGGGCGTGGCGCCGATGGCAGCGTCTCTCCGCAGGCCAAGCAGAAAGGCCCGACAAGCAATGGCATCTTGGCTGGCAACACTGAGGACCATGGCAGAGCCGGAGGCACTGGAGGCGACATGGAGCTGGCGGCTCATTGCCACCAGTGAAGAGGAACCAGGAGCTGGAGTCCGTGTAAAAAGGTGAGAGGGCCGTGCCACGGATCTGCCACGGGCAGCATGCGTAACAATTATGCAGAGTAGTTGAATCTTGTGGATTGTGATGAATTGCAAAGGACCTTGTGAGCCTGGAAGATTGGGCTTCCAAATGGCAGATGAAATTTAAAGTGGACAAGTGCAAAGTGATGCATATAGGGAAAAATAACCCTTGCTGTAGTTACACAATCGGGCCAATATAGTAAATGTTGTGGGAGAGCGAGCAAGCGCCCGCTCTCCCGGCGCGTGCACAGACCACTCTCCTGTGCGCGCGATTCAGTATGCAAATGAGGGCCCACAGTAAAAAGAGGCGCTAGGGACACTAGCGCGTCCCTAGTGCTCTTTTTTGACAGGAGCGGCGGCTGTCAGCGAGTTTGACAGCTGACACTCAATTTTGCCAGCGTTGGTTCTCAAACCAGCTGACAGCCACGGGTTCGGAAACCGGATGCCGGCAAAATTGAGCGTCCGGTTTTCAAGTCGCGGGCCGATTTTACATTTTTTTTTTAAATTATTTTTTACTTTTGGGACCTCTGACTTAATATCGCCATGATATTAAGTCGGAGGGAGTACAGAAAAGCAGTTTTTACTGCTTTTCTGTACACTTTCCCGGTGCCGGCAGAAATTAATGCCTACCTTTTGGTAGGCGCTAATTTCTGAAAGTAAAATGTGTGGGTTGGCTGCACATTTTACTTAATGAATTGTGCGGGAATAACTAATAGGGCCATCAACATGCATTTGCAGGTTGCTGGCTCTATTAGTTTCGGGGGGGGGGGGGGGGGGGTTGGACACGCTTTTCGACCCCTTACTGAATAAGGGGTAAAGCTAGTGAATCGAAAACACGCGTCCAAACGCGGGTTAACAGTGTGCTCCACTGGAGCTGCTGATGTCAGATCCTCTGACTGCCCCATCAATCTGAAGCCTAATACAGAACCACCCAAAGGAAGGGTCTACCCCCTCTCTGTGGTGGAGAATAAGGCGATGTCAGAATACATTCAGGAGAATCTCCAGAAAAGCTTCATAAGACCTTCTAAGTTTCCTGCCGGTGCAGGATTCTTCTTCGTGGGGAAAAAGGACGGAACATTACGTCTGTCCATTAACTACAGAGGTCTGAATGAGATCACCATAAAGGATCGCTACCCACTAGGGATGTGAATCGTTTTTTAACGATTTAAATTATCGTCAGATAATCTTTAAATTGTCATTAATTGGTAAGGGTCTCGATACAATAGGAATTCCACCGATTTATCGTGAAAAATCGTGTTTTTTGTTAGTGCGCACTAACAGAAAATGATACAATTTGACACTTTTCAGGTCAAGTTAAGGTCGGTTAAGTCAGTTAGGAATGAATATGTATTCCTATTGGCTGGCTGCCCTCTTATTTATTGATGTTACCAAGGTTCCCACTGAGGTGATGGTTTAATATATGGGGGATGGGTGGAAACGGTTGGTAGCTTGACAAAAAAAGTAATGTGATCACTGATCAGTCAATGTGACTAGAACTTGTGCCCTATCCCTGATACAGGGAGTGTTGTGATCTTCCTGCACACAGTGCCCTATCCTGATACCGGGAGTGTTGTGATCTTCCTGCACGCAGTGCCCTATCCCTGATACCGGGAGTGTTGTGATCTTCCTGCATGCAGTGCCCTATGCCTGATACCGGGAATGTTGTGATCTTCCTGCACTCAGTGCCCTATCCTGGTTACCGGGGGTGTTGTGATCTTCCTGCACGCAGTGCCCTATCCCTGATACCAGGAGTGTTGTGATCTTCCTGCACGCAGTGCCCTATCCCTTATAGCAGGGGTGTTGTGATCTTCCTGCACGCAGTGCCCTATCCCTGATACCAGGGGTGTTGTGATCTTCCTGCACGCAGTGCCCTATCCCTGATACTGGGGGTGTTGTGATCTTCTTGCACATAGTGCCCTATCCCTGATACAGGGAGTGTTGTGATCTTCCTGCACACAGTGCCCTATCCTGGTTACCGGGGGTGTTGTGATCTTCCTGCACGCAGTGCCCTATCCCTGATACTGGGAGTGTTGTGATCTTCCTGCACGCAGTGCCCTATCCCTGATACCGGTGGTATTGTGATCTTCCTGCACGCAGTGCCCTATCCCTGATACCGGGAGTGTTGTGATCTTCCTGCACGCAGTGCCCTATCCCTGATACAGGGAGTGTTGTGATCTTCCTGCACACAGTGCCCTGTCCCTGATACCGGTGGTATTGTGATCTTCCTGCACGCAGTGCCCTATCCCTGATACCGGGCGTGTTGTGATCTTCCTGCACCCAGTGCCCTATCCCTGATACCGGGAGTGTTGTGATCTTCCTGCACGCAGTGCCCTATCCCTGATACTGGGATGTGTGCAGGAAGATCACAACACACCCGGTAACTGGGATAGGGCAATGTGTGCAGGAAGATCACAACACCCCCGGTATCAGGGATAGGGCACTGCGTGCAGGAAGATCACAACACTCCCAGTATCAGGGACAGGGCACTGCGTGCAGGAAGATCACAACACCCCCGGTATCAGGGATAGGGCACTGCGTGCAGGAAGATCACAACACCCCCGGTAACCAGGATAGGGCACAAGTTCTAGTCACATTGACTGATCACATTACTTTTTTTGTCAAGCTACCAACCATTTCCATTTCCCATCCCCCATATATTAAACCATCACGTCAGTAGAAACCTTGGTAACATGAATTGTTACGCTTGGGCTCCGGTCAGGAGTAGTGAACACCACCCAGCAGGGTGGCTCCAGGTGGAGAGAGACAGGAAACTAGAAACAGAGTCTGGTTCCAGGCTGGGTCAGGGCAGGCAGCAAGTAGCAGTGTCTGGGTTCAGACTGGGTCAGGGCAGGCGGCAAGTAGCAGTGTCTAGGTTCAGGCTGGGTCAGGGCAGGCGGCGAGTAGCAGTGTCTAAAATCAGGCAGGGTCAGAGCAGGCGGCAGTCAGCAGTGTCTGGATCCAGGCTGGGTCAGGGCACAGTAAGCAGGGCAAGGCAGGTCAGAAGGCCCGTAGGCCACACGCACACAGAAGGCCCGTAGGCCACAGACACACAGAGAGGGCCTGTAGGCCACACACACACACAGAAGGTCCGTAGGCCACACACAGTTAGCAGGGCAAGGCAGGTCAGGAGGCCCGTAGGCCACACACACACAGAGGGCCCGTAGGCCACACACAGTAAGCAGGGCAAGGCAGGTCAGAAGGCCCGTAGGCCACACATACACAGAAGGCCCGTAGGCCACACACCGTAAGCAGAGCAGGCAGGTCAGAAGGCCCGTAGGCCACACATACACAGAAGGCCCGAAGGCCAGGCACCGTAAGCAGAGCAGGCAGGTCAGAAGGCCCGTAGGCCACACATACACAGAAGGCCCGAAGGCCAGGCAAGGAAAGGCCCGAAGGCCACGCAAGGCAGGCTAGAGCAGGGAGCCCAGGTGAGCTCGATGCCGAAGCACCGAGGCAACTGTCAGGCAGGGTTATAAGGGCACACCCAGAGCATAGAGTGGACATAGGAGATGGACTGGGCCTGTCAGGAGAGCCAGCACTAGAGGGACCCCTGGTGGTGAGGCGGTTGCACAGCAGCCACAGCCATAACATGAATAAATAGAAGGCAGTCAATAGGAATACATATTCATTCCTAAACTGACCTTAACTGACCTGAAAAGTGTCAAATTGTATCATTTTCTGTTAGTGCGCACTAACCGAAAAACCGATTTTTTTTACAAAAAAACCCCATGCTGATCAGATTCCCCCCCACCCCCAGCCGAAATCGATCGTTAAAATGATTTGGCACACGATTCACATCCCTACTACCCACTACCACTCATCTCAGAGCTATTCGACAGGTTACAGGGAGCCAAGATATTCTCCAAGCTTGACCTCAAAGGAGCGTATAACTTAGTTCACATCCGCACTGGTGATGAATGGAAGACAGCTTTTAATACACGGGATGGACACTTTGAATACCTGGTGATTCCCTTCAGTTTGTGCAATGCTCCGGCTGCCTTCCAAAACTTGATGAACGATATTCTGCGTGATCTACTCTACAAATGTGATGCTGTCCACTTAGACGACATCTTGATATTTTCTCAGGATCTTCAATTCCATTAGGAAGATGTTAAAAGTGTTCTGCAGAGACTTCTCGAGAACCGCTTGTACGCCAAGTTATCTAAATGTGAATTTCATAAACAATCTGTACCCTTCTTAGGTTATATTGTCTCAAACAATGGTTTCCAAATGGACCCTCAGAAGCTTGAGAGTATTCAGAAATGGCCACCACCCACAGGCCTAAAAGCTCTAAGACGATTTTTGGGGTTCAATTACTATCGGACCTTTATCAAAAATTACTCTTCATTGACTGTTCCATTAACAGCTATGACTAAAAAAGGAGCCAACACTGCCAACTGATCTATGGAAGCTGTGACTGCATTCCAGAAGTTGAAAGATGCCTTTCAAAGCAAACCATGTCTTCGCCATCCGGACCCTACGTGCCCCTCCATTGTGGAAGTCAATGCCTGTGATGTAGGTGTAGGGGCCATGGTAAGCCAGGTCGGTGATTCAAAGATCTTATATCCCTGCTCATTATTTTCCTGATGCTTCTTACCAGCGGAGAAGAACTACGGTATTGGGGATAAAGAACCAATGGCAATAAAAATGGCATTTGAAGAATGACGCCCTTGGCTTGAAGGTACCCAGCACCAGATTACTGTCTACACTGATCACAAAAATCTGGAGTACCTCCGTCACGCTCAGCATCTCAACCATAGACAGGCAAGATGGTCCCTGTTCTTTAACAGATTTCACTTTGTGCTGAAATACTGCCCTGGCACAAAAATGTCAGAGCAGATGCATTATCTCGGTCTTTTCTCTCAGAAGATGTACCTGATGAACAGCAGCATACCATTGACCTGAAGAGAGTAATTCTCACAGCTACTCATCTGGTACCCCCGGGCAAGACCATTGTACCCTGCACTTTAAGGAAGAAATTGCTAAGATGGGCTCATGATTCAAAATTGGCCGGACACCCTGGTCAACGGTGAACACTGGCTAAGCTTCAAAAGTGTTATTGGTGGCCCACCATGAAAGAAGATACCTTAGCTTACGTGGCTTCATGTGCCAACTGTGTGAGACAGAAGTCTCCGCCTGGATGTCCTTGGGGTCTGCTTCAACCCTTGCCAGCACCGGACGAGCCCTGGACTCACATTGCAACAGATTTTGTGGTGGACCTACCACTTTCCGGAGGTAACAACACCATTTGGGTTACAGTGGATCGATTCTCGAAGATGGCTAACTTCGTGCCTCTCCCTGGCTTGCCTTCAGCCATGGAACTAGCTAAATTATTCATCACTCACATTTTTCGTCTATACGGCATGCCTAAACACATTGTCTCTGACAGAGGAGCTCAATTTACAGTAAAGTTCTGGAAAGCCTTGTGTAAGAAATTCAACATCACACTTGACTTCACCTCTGCGTACCATTTTCAGTCAAATGGACAAACAGAGAGAATGAATAGAACTCTCAAACAGTACCTCCGTGCCTATGTCAGTTCACGCCAGAATGACTGGGCTGAACTGTTGCCCTGGGCTGAATTTGCCATCAATTCTCATCCAGCAACATCTACTGGATCTACACCATTTGAAGTGGTCTACAGACAACTACCTTCACCAACCTTACCACTTCCATTTTCTGTGTCATCCCTGGCAGTTCAATCTACTGCCATTGACATCCAGCAGCTCTGGAGAAAGACTAAAGAGATGCTTCAAAAAGTAGGACAAAGAGCACAGAAAGGCTATGATGCTCACTGTAGCAAGGCTCCTGAATTCCAGCCTGGAGATAAAGTTGGCTGTCTATCAAATATCTGAGACTTAAGCTGCCATCTGCTCGATTTGCTGCACATTTTGTTGGACCCTTTCCTATTCTCCGACGATTGGGCTCTCTTACCCATAGTCTGAAGCTCCCTCCAGTCATGCGGATCCACAATGCTTTCCATGTGTTGCTTTGAAACCACTTGTCCTTAGCGAGTTTTCCACCAAGACACCTGAACCATCTCCATTTGATGCAGAAGACATTGAATACAAGGTTGATGCCATCCTTGATATTAGAAAGCGAGGCAGAGCTTGGGAATACCTCCTGTCATGGGAGGGATACGGACCTGAACAAAACTCTTGGGAACCTTTGGCTAATATCATGGACAAAGAGATGCTCCAACAATTCCATTGTTTGCATCCTCAAAAACCTAGACCAGGTAGGGGGTCTGGAGGGGGCCTTTTGAAGGGGGGTACTGTTGCGTCCGTCGGTCTCAGATGGCTTCGACCTCTGTGCCTCACCTTTCTTCTTTCCCTCTCTGCTAACCTTGGGAAGATGGCTGCTGCCACATTCTCATGCCACTCTCTCCGGTATCACCGGATTGGCAATGGCGACAGTGTTCGCCATGACTTCCTTAGGGCCTCCTAGGGTGCGCGCTCGCATGCCACCCACATCTTTAACTACATCGTGGCGGGAACCTCGGGAGTGTCTCCCTCGAGTGATGTCATCCCAGCCGGATATTTAGCCTGTCCACTTTTGCTAGCTATTTGAGTTAGCAAGGATAGGATAGGATTGGATTGGATTGGACTGCTCTGGTCCAAGCTACTCTGCCGCTTCCAGTTGCTGCTGGAAGTTCTCTCTCTCAGCCCTTCGGGATAATTCCTCTAACCTGGGTACTCGCTCCTCGGGGGCCCTCTCTCTTTATTTCAGATACCTATCTGGGACACCAGGTACTCGCTCCTCGAGGGCCTACTCTCCCTATGCTGGTGTCTGATACCAAACAGCTTCTGCCTGATTGGAACTCTATCACAGCTTCAGCTCTTATGAGTACAAATCCTCTCAGTCTATCTTCAGCTACAGCACTCTACTCTACATCCGGGACCTGTTTCTGCTACGTCGCGTTGCCTACCATCTACGTCTATGTGACTGGCTTTATCTGCTGAGGATTATTGGACTGTCTTCTTGGGTTACTTCCACAGCTGCCTGCTCCCCGGGCAGTGCTATCAGCTGTCTAATAAATTCAACTTCTCTGTGTTTGTGTCTCGAGTCTAGCTTAGCACTGCAGATCCTCACAGGACTCCTCCCCGTGGGCGTGGCCATCACCACAGTGCCCAAGAATCCACTCCAACAACTCAAAACCATAACAATGACTGAGGGGGATATAATCGAAGTCTACAAAATCATGAAAGGGCTTGAACAAGTTAATGTAAATTGGTTATTTACTCAGGTAATAGAAGGACCAGGGGTCACTCTATGACGTTAGCAAGTAGCTAATTTAAAATAAATTGAAGTAAATTATTTTTCACTCAGCAAATAGTTAAGCTCTGGAATTCATTGCCAGAGGATGTGGTTACAGCAGTTAGTGTAACTGGGTTTAAAAAAGGTTTGGATAAGTTCCTAGAGGATAAATCCATAAACTGCTATGATGGTAATGAATAAACAATGGTAGCTTGTGATCTATCTAATGTTTGGGTACTTGCCAGGTACTTGTGACTTGGACTGGCCACTGTTGGAAACCCTCGGTCTGACCCAGTATGGCATATCTTATGTTCCTTCTTTGATTTTTTCCTATTTTTCTTCGTCTCCCTCAGTTTCACCAGCTATCCTTCCCTGTGTTCCTCTTTTTGGTATTCTTTATATTTCTTGAATCCTAGGGGTTTTTTTGCCTTTATTTTTTCAGCCACTTCCTTTGAGAACCAGATCGGTTTCTTTTTCCTCTTACTCTTGTTTACTTTTCTAACATATAGGTTGGTTGCCTTTGTAATAGCTCCTTTCAATTCAGCCCACTGTCCTTCCACCTCAGCCATTTTCTCCTAGGCTTCCAGTTCTTCCTCTAGGAACATTCCTATTTTGACAAAGTCTGTATTTGTGAAATTGAAAACTCGGGTCTTTGTGTATCCTATTTGCAATATCAAACCATACCGTCTGATGGTCACTGGTGCTCAAGTGGACATTTGAAACATTATCCCCATTTGTGAACATCATATCAAGTATCACACCTTCCCTCATGGGTTCCGTTAGCATTTGTTTAAACAGAGCCCCTTGAAAAGCATTCACTATATCTCTACTTCTTGTAGATTCCACAGAAGGGATACTCCAATCCACATCTGGCAGATTAAAATCTCCAACTAGCAACACATCTCCCTTATTTCCCACTTTTTGGATGTCTTTGATCAGCTTTCTGTCCAGTTCTTCTGTTTGAGTCAGAGGCCTGTACACCACCCCAATGTAAATGGAAGTACCATCTTCTTTTTTAGGTCAGCCCATAATGCTTCTTCCCTACCCCACGTCACTTGTAGTTCAGTTGCCTTCTGCACTTGTATATAGAGGGAACACGTCCATTGTGATCATCCATGTGGGTCTTCATTCTCCCCCTTTCTTTTTCAAATTTAGAACAAAGACTGAGAGGGATTTCAATTCTTCCTTAGCTCTTCTTTTGTCCATATGAGTCCTCTCCAGGTCTGCACTGCTTGCTCGATGAAGGTTCGTTTGCCACAAAAGAACATAATATATGCCATACTGGGTCAACCCTAACTTTTTTCGCCTTTTCTCATAGGGCAGCCGTTCCATGCCCCTTATCATTTTGGTCGCCCTTCTCTGCATTTTCTCCAGTGCAACTATATCTTTTTTGAGATGCTGCGACCAGAACTGCACACAGTATTCAAGGCGCGGTTTCACCATGGAGCGATTCAGAGGCATTATGACATCCACTATTTTATTTGCCATTCCCTTTCTAATAATTCTTAACATAGGCCTGGATTCACTAATGCCGCAAGGCTTAGTGAATCCCGGCACTAACGGTGGGCGGTGGGAGCAAAGCGGGGGGGGGGGGGGGTGTTCTGCGCTAGCCGGCAGCGATCGCACCTCTGCGGTGTAGTTATTTGGCACAATGCCGGCAGCAATACGGCACCTTACCGTTTCGCTGTCTGCGCCATCTACGCAGAGTTGGACCCGGTGACGCCCCGACTCCTCCTCTTCCGGGGCCGACTCCGCCCCGATGTAGCTAGTGCACATGCTCGCTAAGTTTTCTAGCTAGCGCACGCGTGCGCTAGCTTTAGAAAATGACCCCCATAGTTTGCTTTTTTGACCGCCACAGCACACTGAGCCGACGATTTCAATGTGTTATCCACTATGACACCTAGATCTCTTTCCTGGGTGGTAACTCCTAAGATAGAACCTAACATTGTGTAACTACAGCAAGGGTTATTTTTCCCTATATGCATCACTTTGCACTTATCCACATTAAATATCATCTGCCATTTGGAAGCCCAATCTTTCAGTTTCACAAGGAACTCCTGCAATTTATTACAATTCGCTTGAGATTTAACTACTCTGCATAATTTTGTTTCATCCACAAATTTGATCACCTCATTCATTGTACCCCTTTCCAGATCATTTATAAATATATTAAAAAGCACCGGTCAGATCCTTGAGGCACTCCACTGTTTACCTTTTTCCACTGTGAAAACAATCCATTTAATCCCACTCTCTGTTTCCTGTCTTTTAACCAGTTTGCAATCCACAAAAGGACATCACCTCCTATTCCATGAAATTTTAGTTTTTATTAGAAGCCTCTAGAAAGGGAGGGGATCCAAGATGGCCACGGATAAATGAACGGCTGACGCCGAGCTTCGGAGCGAAATGTCTTATTTTTGCTTTATTTCCTGAAATATTTCAATTCTACCTCAAGGTTTTGGTGGTAAGATGCCCCATACGAAACGAAAAGCAAAAATTAGAGAAAATACCTTGACTCCGATTTCCACTGCTAGGCAGCCCCGAATCGCAGAGGTCTTCGCCGGACTGGTGCAGGTACACCCTGAGGGAGGAGCCGCTGACGGTTTCGGCGGAGAGCAAACGTTGAGCCCCCTGGCTATTGAGACATCGCTGAGCCCGGGTGCGCCTTCTACGCCAGAACCCCCGCTTGGAAAGATGATTTCCAAGCAAATATCATCTGCTCTGCTGCAGGAAAGTTCTGCCAGGGAGGCCTATGTCCAGAGAAGGAGTGACGGAGGGTTATCTCCCTCTCCTTCGGGGAGCCTGAGGACAGCTGGCTCCAGAGACCGACCAGACCTAGCACAGCAGCGAGCTGAGGAGAGAGGTGAGCCCTTGGAAAGGAGAGAGGGTGACGAGGGAATCCATGTTGTGTGTGGTGTCCCTGAATTTAATCCAAATAATATAACTTTAACAGAAATCATGAAAGCAATAACATCCATGGAAAAATCGATTACTTCATTGACTCTAATGGTGAAAGAAAGCATTAAGAAACATCAAGATACAGAAAATAGAGTTGGAAACTTAGAAAACTCTGTTAAGGGAATTGAACAAAAAGTAGCAGAAGTAGAAAAAATTCAAGGGAACTTGATTAAATCTGAAAATATACAGATGGTAAAAATGGAAAACTTTGAAAATTACCTAAGAAGAAACAATATTAGAATATTGAATTTCCCTAAGCTCAGGCTGTTATCTCATCGAGAGCTATTTAAGAGTTATATACAGAATCTTCTAAACATTTCTGAGCAAGAGATCCCAACGATTGTTAGAATGTACTATTTGCCCCAGATGGATAAAGGGAAAAACCCAGAACAAAATCAAAAGGACAATTTCTCATATGATTTAACTGATATACTAGAAAAATCACATGAGGTAATCGTGGAAGAAAGAGCTACTCTTTTTATTCAGTTCGCAACTCCATCTGACAGAGATTTAATCTTGAGAACTTTTTTCCGTAATCAGCATTTAAAATTTTATGGATATCCATTAAAGATTTTCCCGGATATTACCAAAAATACTTGTCAAAAGGAAAAAATTCATTGCTATGAGGGAAGAAGTTATTGCAAGAGGAGCAAAGTATATCCTTAGATACCCATGTAACTGCTTGATCACCTATCAGAACTCACGTTACATATTCAGAAAACCAGAACAACTATGAGTATACCTTGACTCCCACTCAGAATAATTCTAAGGGTTGGGAAGGCATTATTGGGAAAGCTCCGGTTAATTTTGAAACAGTATGTAAAGTATTGTGTTTGTATTTCTTAGTAGTACTGCTTGATCTACATCTTGGATCCCTGAATTTCCTATAAACATAACACAGGTTGAAATTGATTTACTTTGATAGTAATTTTTGCAATATAGTATTAGATTTGAGAACCTGATGTTTAATTTTAGAACGATGTGTTCTGTATATTTTGAAAAATTCAATAAATAATTAAAAAAAAAAAGGAGCCTCTAGAAAGGATCTTTGTCAAAAGCCTTCTGAAAATCCAAATACACTACATCTACCAGTGCACTTTTTTCCACATGTTTATTCAAGAAAATGTAGGAAATTTGTGATGCAAGACTTCCCTTGGATAAATCCATGCTGGCTGTGTCCCATTAAACCATGACTGTCTTAAATGTTTTGTGATTTTATTCTTTATAACAATTTCCACGATATTTCCCAGCACTGAAGTCAGGCTCATCAGTCTATAGATTCCTGGAACATGCTGGAGCCCTTTTTAAATATCACCTATATTAACATTTTTATTAATATAGGTGTACCTTGGTCTTGAAAAGGTTGGGAAATGCAGGCCTATGAAAATTATGGGGGCAGGGAGAAGGCTGAAGATTCACCTAGGATGCCTAATACCCCTGGCACCAGCCCTGTGTTGTCTGTGAGGCATCCTAACTGATTATCCTTTTTACTCTGGTTCAGGATTCATCCCCAAAAAGAGGCACTGGGACATCACCCCTCTTCACCCATCCTCTAGAAAAAAAGGGAATAGTTAATTCTTTTTGTTAATGTATTTTTAAATAAATATTTTTTATTTTGGATATGAGGGCTGGATTTTCAAAAGGTTACGCACGCCAGGCGGCAGGTGTAAAGCCCCGGGGCTTTACAAAAGGGGCGGTCCAGGGATGGCACAGGGGCGGGGCCAGAGGCCTCCGACAGAGCAGCCATTGCAGCTCTGTTGGAGGATCACATGCCGGCAGTTTGCCGGCACACGCAAAAAGTAAAATAAAGGTCAGGGGGAGTTAGAGTAGGGCTGGGGGGGGGGGGGGGGAAGGTTAGGTTAGGGGGAAGGGAACAGAGGAAGGCAGCGCGGCTCGGCACATGCAAGATGCACAATTGTGCATCCCCTTGCGCACGCCGAACCCGGATTTTATAAAATTGGGCGTACATGTGCGTGTGCCGGGTAGCGGGCGCACATGTAGGCCGCGCGCGCTTCTTTTAAAATCTACCCCTGAGTATTTTAATAAATAGTTTTAGTGGTGTGCATGTGAATGTTGGGTCTGATTGCTGGAGTATGATATCATGTGTGCCATGCATGTCCCATGCATAAAAGCCATTACTGTCAGCAGGGCTGTTGCAAGGGCATTGGGCTCCCTGTGCAAAACGTCAATCTCATGCGCTCTCTCTTACACATCTGCCTTTCAGCTGCAGCTCTGGCACAGCATCCTCCTCTCTCACCTCACTCAACATTCACTTTCCTCTTTCCATCTGCCAAGTCCTGCATCCCCCTCCCTTTGTTGCTTATCCACTGTGCCCAGCATCCTGTCTCTTTAGTCCCCTGTCCAGCATCCTTCTTTCTTTCCTTCGCTCCTTGCTCAGCACAACAGCATCATCCTAATCTCATTTCCCCCTTTATGCAGTACCCCGTACCCACTCTTTCCATCCTCTATATGAGCAGAATCATGACTCTCTCCAGCCCACCCTCACCTGCCCAGCACCCTCTCTCCACAAATCCTCCACTCACCTAGCTTCTTGTCTCCACCCCCAAATCTACCCAGCACCCATTCTCTCTTATAGTATCATGCCTTAAGAATGGGTACGAGACAATGGAGGTTTTTGCTGCCTTGCCCCAAAATTTTGGCACCCTATGTGACTGCTTAGTTCACCTAATGGAAGAACCATCCCTGACTGTCAGGGTGCAGAAGAGGCCACATTGATTCCTATTGCTTTGATCTCCGATGGCGCAAGATAAACAATGGTGGTGCTTTGTAAAAAGGCCATGCATTTAGAGCAGGAGAGAGGAACATACTATCTGCCACAGCACCTCCACGAGAGGCTGCTGCAATGGTTATTTCCAATTTCTATTAACAGAGAGAGACCCCTAGAGCAGGTATGGAGCATTTAGTTGAAAGTCAAAGAGAAAGGATTACTTTCTGAGTTCCTCTTTTATTTCCCTAGAAAAATCTTAGACCCAAAGCAATGGGCCCAAATTTATCGGTTTTAAGAGACTTTCTTTTTGATTTTACCCTTTTTGGGAATGGAGAGGATTTTTCACATATGGAGTCTTGTGAACAGAGGTTTTTCCACTCTTTCTTTTTTCTTTAGGGTTTTGGAACCTGTTTATTTTGCTCAACTGCTTCTCTCAGCCCAAGAGATTCAGCACCAACATGGCAGAAACCATCATAGGAGGCGATGATGTTTATCCAGTATCCAGGAGAAAAGAAGAAAGAGAGAGAAGACCAATGGCACTCAATTGGTGAGAACTCAATGCAGATATCCATCCACCCGGTATTCAAGGCGGAATACATGAGGTAGTGCTTTGGTACAATGGATGTAGCGAGGAAAGGAGAATTCAGTATCAAACAAACTGATCTAAGATATTTCAGTGAGGAACTAAACTGGGAAGACATCGCCGTTATTTAATTTACTCTAGTCTCAGGAGAGTTTTCCATTCTTACTTGGAAAAGACAGAGAACCTACTGGAGGGGTTAAATGGAAATGAGATACAGCAGACTCATAGATTTATCCAATTGACTTTGTTTTTGTATATCCTGAAAGAGACTTGTACAGTGTGCCGTGGTGTTCCAACACACATATCTTTGCATCTAGTCTGGTTATTGGTACCTACAAAATTAACTCTTAAGTAGCGCTCAGAGCCCAAGAGGTTATCCTTCCCCTCTACAGCGAATCCTGTAGGTCTGGAGCTTTAGGGATAAATGATTTGTGAAGGACAATTACCCCCGGTTTTGAGTGTTTGCCCATGGATTCCTAGAACATCCCCATGCAAATGTATACAGAACGAAATTTTTCCTTCCAAAAGGAATCTAATCATTGCAAAAGTATACTATGTTGAGGAACACGGGACAGGAGAGTCCTCCTGGTAAGCATAGAAGATAAATCATAGAGAAAGTTGGTAATTGATGCCGTAATTAAACTTCATTTGAACTCTTTTCCCCAAACTGTGCAGGAACAAATTGTGCTGCTACTTGACATGGACCTACTTGTGATTTCCCATTCTTTACTCCAAAGTTAATCCTTTATAACTATTCTTAGTCTCCTACCATTTCAGGGCCCCACTACTGCTGCTGCAGCCAATGAAGAAAGGGCCACGCTGCTGCTGCCTGAAAAAGAGAGGGTCCCACTACCACTGCAATCAATGAGGAGAGAGCCTCACCACTACCACTACAGCTTAGAGAACAGGTCTCTGGCTGCCAGGGAATGAAGGAGGGAAGGCAGTGCCGAAGGAGCCATCATCTCTAGCCACAAAAATATAAAGGATCCATTAGCCAGTGGAGGGTGGTGACGTGGAGGGGGGATGTTAATAATGGTGATGGCGAGAGAGTATGTGTGGAGTATTTTAATGGTGGTGGCTGGGGAGGGGTGGAGGAAGCTGAGTGATGGGAGAAGGAGAATGTTTGTGGTGTGGCTGGGGGGGGGGGGGACAGAGAGGGAGAATGTCTGATGGCTGGTTGAGGGGTTGGAAGGGAAGGAAGATAATGGAGATGGTGGTGGTGGCAGCACAGGCTGGGAATGGGAGAGTGGGGATTTTGGTAGTGGTGATGGTGGTAGCCATTAGCGGGTGGGCAAGGACAGAAAGGGAAGATGGTGGTAATGGTGGGGGATGGAAAAGGGAACAGAAAAGGGGATGGTGGTGGTGGCGACAATCGGGAAGGGAAGGGGAGATAGAGGGGGCACACTTTTTTACTTGGCTACCTGCCAAATTGCCTGGCTTTGGTTCTGACAAATGTGTAAGTGGCTTGTTAAAGTGACATTGTTCCCTGAGATTACTCAAATATTGTAAGCTGAATTTGAGGGCCAATAATGGGTTGTAAGGGAAAGTTATCTACTAAATGGACTATATTGTTTACAAAATGGAATTTAAGGGGAAAAAACCCAATAAAAACATGACCATAAAAATGGGGTAAATTCTTTTTTTTCAATAACTGTTTTTGCATTCTAATGGGCTCCTACTGTTGGAAAATGCTCACTGACTCTCAACACAGGCACTGGTGGAAACATCCCATTTCCTAATGTAAAATAGCACAGCCTAAATCAACTAAATACATTTATAGCAATTTGTAGTTCATTTATGTCAAACAGTTAAACCCAGTGCTATATGGTGTGCATTCTGCAGAGATTATAAAACATTCAGAAGTGTCTGCTCTTACTGTAATAGGCACAAACTCAGGTGGATTCTGAGTTCTGCGTTACACTCACCTGGGAATTCCCTGGTATTTATTTCTATGGCTTCACATCCCCACATGTTGCTGTGCTCACAAAATGCCCTTTTACCTCAGATCTTCCTCTCATCACTCTTATCCTTTCTTCCAAGGCATAATGAAGACAATTTTCAAACAGATTGAGCCAGAAAACTCCTGGTTAGAGATCCCCCTCCCCCCGACTGAAATTGTCCACCTCATGCAGCTAAAAAAAATGCATGTGTGCTTTCACAAGGTGCATATGTTTAACCAGACTAGAAAGAGGCATTCCCGTGGGAGTGTTTAGATTGGGATGAGAAGCAATACGTGTACTTTTCATTTTCAAATATGCACAGAGGTCAAATTTCAGTGATGCTGGCAGCAGCAAGTTAAATAACAGAATAAATGTAGCTGAAATATTAAGCAGGACTTACCCGAGTAAGCCTCTCACTGAATATATCTGGATAAAGTCACCCGGATTAACTTTAGGACAGCGATTTGCCCCCCCACTTACCCAGGTAAGTTTAGTCAGTACCTGCTCTGCCAACCTTAATTCAGGCCATGCTCCCCTGGAATGCCCCTCATCCTCCCTCGTTTTATCTGGCTACATTTTATGATGGTAAAATTTAGCCAGTCAGTGGGGTGGGAATGTCATATTTCTCTAAATAACTTGTTACCCAGATAAGCCTCCTGAATATCATCAACCATGCAGTGTTTTGATGCGGATTCACTGCCCAGAGAAACAGCAAAGCTACAAAGGTATCTGTGTACTTTTCAGCAACGCAGACAAGTGAAAAGTGTCCCCAGTATGTCCTTGGTGTTCAGACTAGAATGCAGTTCTGACTTTCTCTCACGTCACCGACCTATAACCCTTCTGCAGGAAATCGATTCCTTTTCCTCATTTCAGCTGGAGAGGAAGGTGTAGACAGCTGCTGGCCCCAACCTGGTTTTTTATTTCTTTCAGAAAACGACCACTGCTACAATGTTCACACATACAACAATGTCAGTGCTATTGCTCTATCTTACAGTTCCATTTACTCTGGATGATGTGAAATTGTGTAAAATATGAAGCACCAGTAAAGTTCAGTTTTCATTTAAGTAGCGATGGGAGAGCATACAGACACAGACCTCAGATCAGCATTTGCCAGTTTATTTGGTTTGCATGAAAAGCATTGAGCAGAAAAGCAGATAGCAGGAAAGAGGAGATTGCAGCAGGGCTGGCAGAATAAGCATCAAGCCCAGATAAACATTTCTCAGTGTTGAACTTCAGTCTGCTTGTTTCAGAGCCCCTGGGATCATAAAACAGGATATTTCAGGTTCATGGCAGGTTTCTCTCCCTCTTGCAGGTCCTAGATGGAGCTTTCTCTCCTGTTCTCTTGCCACATTTTGGCTGGTCCATTATTCTTTCCAGTTTTCTGCCTTCTTCCTGGAACCTCAAGTTCAGGATGTTCTTTTTTTTTTTTTGGTGATGATCTTACAGGCCATGGTCCCAGCTGAAACAGAAGTGTTTGGTGAGCTGCACGCCTTGCGCAGCTGAGAGAGGGTCAGAGTTGCAGCGCTCAGCACTGGAGGCCGTGGCCTTTGCTGAGCCTCTAGATTTCAGTGTTGTGCACACTGTGCTGTGCGTTCTGAGCAGCTGGCAGCATTGGATTTCTGGACCTTTCTGACCCTTGTCCCATGATCCTAGTGTGTCGTGAGAGTTCAATGCCCTGTACTGCCGAGATTGTGCAAGCAAAGTAAAGTAGCTGGTTTTACAGTCAGGGATTGGAGGAGGCAGATCCTAAATAGTGTGGTTTTCTTTGAGTGGAGCTCTGATCTGGTTGGAGATTGTGTCTCTATTTTCTTGGGGGCCTGATATCTGTTGGCCACCAGTCTTATGCACATTTAAGGAATTGATATTCTGCTATTTGAACATTTTATCTAATGGAAAAAGTCTCATATTAAAAAAGGAGCTTCTTGGGATCATTTGCTAATTCATTTGTGAAGAATTTGAAGCTAAAGTTTTTGCTATTTATAGTTGTAGACTTTAAAATTATTACCTTTAAGGCCAATTTCCAATAGCTGAATTCGTTTTCAAAGTATGTGGTCTATTTTAGTCCATACACATTTGGCTCATTTACATAAATGTGTTCTACATGAAGGTCATAAAGTGTTACGTTTTCCAGATCTTTCATGAGTTTTACAAGTTTGACACTGAAGATATTAATCTGTGAATTAAGAACTCTTAGACTTCAAAGTGACATTTTGTCTATCCTTGATAATGTCAAATTCAGGAAAGTAAAGAATATATCTATTTTGACCCTGAGCAATTTACAGAGGTTTTGAGTCATAAAATAGCTTTCTGTGTTCCAGATATGAATTATTTACCTGGCTCCACCTTAGAACAATTGGATTTATATGATCTATAAGATAAGAGGTTTTTGAATTAAAAGGTAAATCCCATCTACTATACTGCTATACATGTAAAGTGCAGATAATGGATAAACAATGCATTTATTTTGATCCAGATCAGCTCTGAGAATATTTGAGTAGCAAGATAATGAATTCTCTATTCAAGTATGACCTGGAATAATTGGATTTAGAAGATATCTTCTAAATGTTCACAAATTTTCTATTCAAGTGTATTCTTAGTGGCCTTTTCAGCTTCCAATCAGACCGATACAGTAAAGTTCGCGGGACAGCGGGTGAGCGCTCAATCTCCCGGCACATGCACAGGCCACTCTCCTGGACGCGCGATTCAGGAGGGTGGCCTATGCAAATTAGGGCTCACGGTAAAAAGAGGCGCTAGGGACACTAGCGCGTCCCTAGCGCCTCTTTTTTGACAGGAGCAGTGGCTGTCAGCGAGTTTGATAGCCGACGCTCAATTTTGCCGGCGTCGGTTCTCAAACCCGCTGACAGCCACGGGTTCGGAAACCAGATGTTGGCAAAATTGAGCGTCCAGTTTTCAAGCCATGGGCCGATATTTTATTTTTATTTTTAAATTTTTAATTAATTTTTAACTTTTGAAACCTCCGACTTAATATTGCCATGATATTAAGTCAGAGGGTGTACAGAAAAGCAGTTTTTACTGCTTTTCTGTGCACTTTCCTGTTGCCGAGAGAAATTAACGCCTACCTTTGGGTAGGCGCTAATTTCTGAAAGTAAAATGTGAGGCTTGGCTGCACATTTTACTTATTGAATCGTGCGGGAATAACTAACAGGGCCATCAACATGCATTTGCATGTTGCAGGCGCTATTAGTTTCGGGGGGGGGGGGGGGGGGGGTTGGACGTGCGTTTTCAACGTGCTATTACCCCTTACTGAATAAGGGTAAAGCTAGCGCATCAAAAACGCGCGTCCAATCGCGGGTTAACAGTGCGCTCCGCCGGCGTGCACTGTATTGTATCGGCCTGCAAGTGAGGTATTTTTTGAGTATATAAGTTCCTTTTCATTATTTTGTGAAATATCATTTTACGATTAATTTGGTTTAATCAGATGTTCCCCCGAGCTGGTGGACTTTAATGCAAGTGAAAATTACGAGTTAGAATTTTATTTCTTTTTTGTTACTCAGTGTTTGGATGGTGAAATTGTTTCTTTATGTAATCTTCCTTTTTTTTTGTGGAGAAACTCCCTATCATTCAGCATATTTCACACAGAAAAGCCTTTACCAGGAAAAACTAAATTTTAAGGTTCTTACAGTCTGCACCAGCACCAAGCAGTTCCATGGAAAGGTATATCAAACATCTGATCCCAGTGGATGGGGACAAGTATATGAAGAGGCTGAGCAAGGATTGCCCCTCACGTCTTTGCTGCTGAGTAGCTATTCAAGTAACTGTTCTTGCAAGCAGACTTCTAACAGTAACCTCTTCCTCCAGGCAGCTGGACAACCATGAGCAGGGAGGACTTGTTCTTAATTCCATAATCAGATAACATTTTTGTCTCCTCCAGTTGATGATTGGCAAATATCAATGAGAAATCTGTTTGGCCTGTTGAAGAAATAAGGGAAAGATGAGTTAGATGTGACAGAGAAACTTGAGAGGAAGGTAAGAACATAAGAACATGCCATACTGGGTCAGAATAAGGGTCCATCAAGTCCAGCATCCTGTGTCGAACAGTGGCCAATCCAAGTACCTGGCAGGATCCCAAGGGGTAGCTAGATTCAGCTGCAGCATATGTGTCCAATAAACATCTAAATATAACACGACTACCTGATAGTCATTATTCAGTCCCCTCAGTAAAAATGGATGCTGTGTTTAAATAAGCAGAGAGCATTGCTTTTTCTTTATATACTTGCATAAGTGTGCTGATGTAATAAAAAAGCAATGAAAGTGAATACATTTTACCACATACTTTCTTTACTCACATGCTGAAAAATGAGTTCACGCCCAATGCAGTAACTAGCTAATAGTATGAAAACGCATTGGGTGTTTAAAAGAAAATAAATGTGTGACCAAACAAATGTACACTCAGCATAGCATGAGTTATGTGCAAAAACATGAGTTATGCTCATAAAAATAGCTGTGCTTATAAAACATGAGTTATATACATTGAACATGAGATCTGCTCATAAAATATGAGTTGTGCAAATAAAACTGAAAAGGTGGCAGACAGGCAAAAGTTGAAAAATATCATCTGTTTTGGGCAGACACTTCTTAGTACAATCTTTACACTCCTGTTATTGAATGTTCGGTCTCTGTCAAAAAAAAATAATCCAATTTTATAACATGTGTGCGCCGGGAACCGCTTGCACATGGATGGCTGAGTGCTGCTTTGAAAATCTACCCCTGGGACATGTAGAAAGTGATGAGTTTGAACATCAACACACTCCACCTACTCAATTGAGTATGTTTTACTTTTCAAACAGTAAGGAATAACATGTAGACTCTTTTATATACTTTAAAACCGTTACCGATAAAATCAAGCATAAACTATCTCACATACCAAGTATTATTTATTATGAAACTATGTACCGTATCTTACAGGCACCTGTTAGTTGTTAAAATAAAACTCATTTAAGCGCGTGTTAAATCTAGGCCGGGTCCGCACAGGCGCGCATTCATTCATTCACTGCCGGTGGGGGCTGCCGGAGAGGCAACCCCCACCGGCAGTGAATGAATTCATTCATCCAGGCGGAGGAGCCGGCTGCTTTTCGCCACCGGCTCCTCCGCCTGGATGAATGAATGCGCGCCTGTGCGACCCCTGCGTTTCGGCGCCGAAACGCAGGGGGTGGCAGCGAGATCCGGGGAGCCAGCAGCGGCAGCATGATCGATCGCGCAGGCAGGTAGGTGGCAAAGTAAAGATGGCCGCCTGCACGGGAAAATCGTGCAATTGGCCGCTGAAGACGTGACGTCACACCCCGTGACGCCAAACGTCGTGACGTCACGTCTTCAGCGGCCAATTGCACGATTTTCCCGTGCAGGCGGCCATCTTTACTTTGCCACCTACCTGCCTGCGCGATCGATCATGCTGCCGCTGCTGGCTCCCCGGATCTCGCTGCCACCCCCGGACCCCGCTGCTGCCTACCCGCCGCTCCCAGATCCTGCTGCCGCCCCCCCGCTGCCGCCCCCCCCCCCCCCCCCGCTGCCGCTGCCCCTGCCCCCCCGGACCCCGCTGCTGCCTACCCGCCGCTCCCGGATCCTGCTGCCGCCCCCCCCCCCCCCCCCTGCTGCCGACCCGCCCGTGCGATTTTGGCGCGCATCCAGGCAGGGGAGGGAGGGAGGAAGGGAGAAGGGACTACCGGATGCCGCTGATGGCTGCCCACCGGCCGCCTGGACCCACGGCCCTCCGACAGGTATTTAAAATTGTTTTATTTTTTTATATAACACACAGGTTTTTTGTTTTTTACACTTTTTACACTTACCATAGCAGGCCCGAGCCTTGCTACTTTTTCGTTTGTTTTTTTTTTGCCCTGGTCCCGTCCGGTCTCCTGCAGCCCCGTCCGGTCCGGACGGGGCTGCAGGAGACCGGACGGGACCAGGGCCGGTAAGCAATGTTTTTACCCTACACTACACTACACTAACTCCTACTAGGGGGAGGCGGTAAACTAGCAGGTTAAGGCCGCGGCAGAACAGCGGGTTAGGGAGGAGATAATATCAGCGCCCGTTACAGTATCGCAGGGGAATAGATAATTCCTTCATTATACAGCTTTTTCCTTCATTTACATGCCGGGTGCGGAAAGGGTTATGCGTCTGTTTTCAGAAGCGATACGGACGCGTGAAACTGGAGACTGTATCGCCGAACTGCCTTGCGCGCCCGAATTGTGCGCTACGAGCACGTTACAGACGGGCAATCCTCGAGCAGACGATACTGGATCGAGCCGTTAGGTGCTTTACACTGAAAATCATTACAAGGCGCCTATCTTCCTCACCCTGACTTGTCCCTTCACCTGTCCCTGTTCCTTTTTAACAGGTCTATCCTGTAAAGTGCGGCCGCGTTTACCCTGCTCCTAAGCCGCGTTTTACTCACTTTCCGGCCGCGTTATCCCTTCCTGCGATCCCGAATCCACTTTAACCTACTCCTACCGCGTCCTAAAATCCCCGGCCAACCCCTTCCGCACGCGGCATGGATACTGCATGCAAACGAGCGAATTAGCTATTCCCTAGCATCCCGTAACCCGCGCCCCGACTATCGCTATATTTCCCGGCCGTTTTGTCACGCGTTTAACCTGCTAACTTACTGCCTACCCTGACCCCTGCGGTAGAGGCAGGGGTAAGGGTAGGTGGCAAGCTTTCCCCCAGCCCCCGCTCACCTGCCCCGGCCGCGATCATGGGTGCCGGTCTCCGGGGCAGCCCCAGTCCTCTCCCCTCCTCCCGAAGCAAAAAAAAAAAAAAAGCGAAAAAACCAAAAGCAAAAAGTAAGTCGCTTCGCCGCTTCACTGTCAGTGTCTCTTCTTCCCTCCTCCCGGAGCAAGGCTGCTTTTCGCGCCCTGCTCCGCGGAGGAGGAGGGGAGAAGAGACACTCAGGCCTATCCTGTAAAGTGCGGCCGCGTTTACCCTGCTCCTAAGCCGCTTTTAACTCACGTTCCGGCCGCGTTAGCCCTTCCTGCGATCCCGAATCCCCTTTAACCTACTCCTACCGCGTCCTAAATTCCCCGGGTAACCCCTTCCGCCTGCGGCATGTATATTGCATGCAAACGAGCGAATTAGCTCGATATTGTATGCAAACGAGCCAATTAGCTATTCCCCTAGCATCCCGTAACCCGCGTCCCGACTAACGCTACCTTTCCCTGCCGTTTTGTCGCGCGTTTAACCTGCAAACTTACCGCCTACCCTGACCCAGGCGGTAGAGGCATGGGTAAGGGTAGGTGGCAAGCTTTCCCCCAGCCCCCGCTCACCTGCCCCGGCCGCGATCATGGGTGCCGGTCTCTGGGGCAGCCCCAGTCCTCTCCCCTCCTCCCGAAGCCAAAAAAAAAAAAAAGCTTTTTTTTTTTTTGGCTTCGGGAGGAGGGGAGAGGACTGGGGCTGCCATGGAGACCGCTTTCCCCCGTGCAAGTAAGTTGTTTCGCCGCTTGTCTCTTCTCCCCCCTTCCGGAGCAGGGCGCGAAAAGCTGCCTTGCTCCAGGAGGGGGGGGGGGGGAGAGATGACAGCGGCGAATCCAAAAAATAAGCGAAAAAAACTTAAAAGCTAAAAGTAAGTTGCTTCGCCACTGTCATCTCTTCTCCCCCCCCCTCCCGGAGCAGGGCGCGAAAAGCAGCCTTGCTCCGGGAGGGGGGGGGGGGAGAGATGACAGCGGCGAAGCTTTCCCCCAGCCCGGACACCGGCAAAAACTTACTTTTTTGCAGCCATCAGCCCTGAGCAGGAACACGATCTGGCCTCCCTTAGCTCCTCCCGACAAGATGGCCGCCTGCACGGGGAAAGCGTACAATTGGCCGCTCAAGACGTGACGTCACGACATCACGTCTTGAGCGGCCAATTGCACGCTTTCCCCGTGCAGGCGGCCATCTTGTCGGGAGGAGCTAAGGGAGGCCAGATCGTGTTCCTGCTCAGGGCTGATGGCTGCAAAAAAGTAAGTTTTTGCCGGTGTCCGGGCTGGGGGAAAGCTTCACCGTTGCTAGTGTCCCCCCTCCTCCCGGAGCAAGGCGGCTTTTCCGCCCTGCTCCGAGAGGAGGGGAGACACTGAGAAGTCGTTTCGCTGCTGTCTTCGCCGTTGCTTCGCCGCTGTCAGTGTCCCCCCTCCTCCCGGAGCAAGGCGGCTTTTCGCGCCCTGCTCCGAGAGGAGGGGGGACACTGACAAGTCGTTTCGCCGTTGCTTCTGCGCTATCGCCGCCGTTGCTTCCTGGTATCTGTCATTTCAAATGACATTTGAAATGACAGATACCAGCGTGGCGTGAAGCCTTAGGCCCGCGCACCCAGGATCCTGTATAGGCGCTCTATCCAGTATCCTGGGTTGCGCGGGCCTAAGGCTTTTCGGACGCGGCTTACATTTACATATAATTAGGCTTCAGGATCGAGCGGTAGGTGAGCTGCACTGTGCGGGCGGTAACCGCGGGTGCCGTAGGCACTAATGCAGCTCTTCCTACCGCTCGGTACTGGATAGGCCTGAGTGACAGCAGGGAAGCAACTTACTTTTGCATCCCCGTTCGGACTTACTTTTGCATTCAATTGGCTGCTCAAGACGTGACGTCACATGCCGTGACGCCAAACGTCGTGACGTCACGTCTTGAGCAGCCAATTGAATGCACACGGGCCACTTTCCCCCGTGCTGGCATCCATCTTCCCCGGGAGGCAGGGGAGCCACGAAACCTTCTTCAGATGGCCGGACGGCTGCAAAAAAAGTAAGTCCGATCGGGAATGCAAAAGTAAGTTGCTTCGCCGCTGTCAGTGTCTCTTCTCCCCTCCTCCCGGAGCAGGCGCGAAAAGCAGCCTTGCTCCGGGAGGAGGGAAGAAGAGACACTAACAGTGAAGCGGCGAAGCGACTTACTTTTTGCTTTTGGTTTTTTCGCTTTTTTTTTTTTTTCTTCGCCGCTGTCAGTGTCTCTTCTCCCCTCCTCCTGGAGCAAGGCTGCTTTTCGTGCCCTGCTTCGGGAGGAGGGGAGGGGGGACTGGCAGTCCCGACTTCCTGGTATCTGTCATTTCAAATGACATTTGAAATGACAGATACCAGCGTGGCGTGAAGCGTTAGGCCCGCGCACCCAGGATACTGTATAGGCGCTCTATCCAGTAAAATGGGTTGCGCGGGCCTAAGGCTTCACGGGCCCTTCTTAGACGCGGTTTACATTTACATAAAATTAGTGTTCAGGATCGAGCGGTAGGTGAGCTGCACTGTGCGTGCGGCAACCGCGGGTGCCCCGGGCACTAACGCAGCTCTTCCTACCGCTCGGTACTGGATAGACCTGTAAGTTAGCTAGATTTAGGCACTCAGAGCCTTCAAATATTTCCATTCAAAATCTAGCTGACTAGGGTTTTTTGAATGTCTGTCAATATATGTACAACTATCTTCATTGTCACTTCATGCTTCTCTGAATTTGTCTCTGCATAACAGCAGGCAGCACAACTGTAGGTTAGACAGGAGCTGCATGACAGTAGTGTGACAGAGGGATACTGGGGCTTATGTACCAATATTAGATGGATCAGGAAAAGCACGAAGTGACAGGGATAGACTGTTGTACATACAGCCTGTGCTGCACAGTGCTGGCTACTGTGCTACTATAAATCTTTACCCAAAAGAGCTTATGTAATGATAACTGGTTGCACATGCATCAATTTTGCTACAAATGTGCCTCCTCTAAATAGTTTTCATAAAGAAGGACAGTTGCACATGCAACAATTCTGCATATATGACTTGGGAGTCCCAGAGCAGAGTTCCTCATGCTAGGGGGTCCTAGAGGTCCCAGGGAAGAGGGTTTCTGGCTTGGAGGTCCCGGATACCCCAATACTTAGCATGTTTTTTTCAGGCTTGGATATTTAATTCCTGAGCCAGAGTGGAATAAAAGTTAACTCACATTTGTAGGGCAAGTGTTAGTCCTTGATGCTCTACCAGTATGGACCCATACCTGGGGTTCTCAGGTGCAGTGTCCACCCTGGGTCCAGGACCTCCACAAGAGGAAGTCAGGATCCAGGACCACAGAGGTTCACAGCATCATAGACTAACACTAGGTTAAATATCCAGCATTATAAAAATGGGAATTAAGTCTACAGACCTCTTTGCATTGGGAAATAATAGCTAATGCCTTCACTAGGATAGGATTTACATGGAGGTGCACTAATTTGTGAGCACTTATTTACTCACAATTGTGTATACATTTTTTGTGTGCTAAAATTATTAAATTGAGAATAAATTTATGCACAGAAAAATGTGCACACAAGTGGAATTAAACGTGTGCTCAGGCTTGTCACCTTATAACATTGGCCTCCTTATGCGAGGGCTGGCAGGTCGTGAACCTGTCTGCCATGGGTAATGTTGGTGCCAGGTTCACCTCGGGTGGCTCATAAGGAGTGGAGGGGGGGGGGGGGAGGATGACAGTTGGTGTGTCAGTTCCCTGACAATTAGGGTAGAGTCCAGCTTAGATAGTTTAAAAGTTAAATTGCGGGTTGAGGACGTGCTGATTGGCTGAAGGTCGCTAGGGAATGGGGGAGGAGTTTGGCTTGGGGGCTTGGACGTCAGCAGGCTGACTCCTCACTTGCCTGCTGTCTTCCTTGCAGCTGCCTGCCTCTCACCCGTTCTTTGATTCCTTTGTGTGTTATTTGTGTTTGGGGGTTTAGCTTGTCGCAGTGGTGGAGGTTCATGGGTTGCCTGAGACGGCTGGAGTTTAGCGGTATGCTGAATGGGCATTGTTTGCACAGGGCGGCAAAAAAGCTAGCACCGGCTCTGTTGGCAAGGTTGCTGTAAAAGGGCAGATGCAGGGAGAGGTGTGTGAACTGGAAAATATTCACGGGGGCTCTGTACAGTACTATTTTTATCAGCATATATGATACGATTTGTATTTCCTATAAATCTGACTGTAATTTCCAGAATTGCACAGTGAGAAGACAGAAGATGGCTCCAGGATGTATTTGTGCTGCCTCCTCCACTCCCATACTTTAAAATGTTGAGATTACTTACCTGATAATCTCCTTTTCCTTAGTGTATGCAGATGGACTCAAAACAAGTGGGTTATACCGTGCTCGTGCTAGCATTTGGAGACGGATCTGACGTCAGCACGGGTGTATATAACCCCATAGGAAGTGATGCAACTTAGTAATCTTCCTTGCAAAAGCTGTATGAGCTCTAGAAGTGTAGCTGACCGATCAAGTAAAGAAATAAAGAAATAAAGAAACATGATTCCCCTGCCAGGTTGATAGTAGCTGGAGACCGCCAGTGCTCTTCAACCGGAAGGCGTCGACACCCGGCAGGGTGGAAGCCCTACATAAGGAAAACATGGCTTACCGTGAGTCGGCGAATCCCCATGAATACCGGCAGCCGGGCGGGATGGTGAGTCCATCTGCATACACTAAGGAAAAGGAGATTATCAGGTAAGTAATCTCAACATTTCCTGTCGTGTAGCAGATGGACTCAAAACAAGTGGGATGTACAAAAGCTACTCCCGGACTGGGCGGGAGGCTGCCCGAGGTACCTGTAGGATTGCCCTCACAAATGCTGTGTCCTCCCTGGCCTGGACGTCCAGACGGTAGAATCTGGAGAAAGTATGAAGGGAGGACCACGTCGCCGCTCTACATATCTCTGCCGGCGACAGCATCTCGGTTTCTGCCCAAGAGGCTGCTTGCGCTCTGGTAGAATGAGCCTTGACTTGGAGAGGCGGAGGCTTCCCAGCCTCTACACAGGCTGCCTTGATGACTTCTTTGATCCAGTGGGCGATGGTCGGCCGTGAGGCCGCTTCCCCTTGCTTCTTCCCGCTGTGCAGGACGAACAGATGGTCCGTCTTTCGTACTGGTTCTGTCTTGTCCAGGTATCTGGACAGTAATCTGCCAATGTCGAGATGACGTAGTATTCGACCGTCTTCTGACTTCTGCAAACCATCCGTAGTGGGCAAGGATATGGTTTGGTTGAGGTGAAACTGTGAGACTACCTTGGGTAAAAAGGAAGGAACCGTGCGGAGATGGATCGCCTCTGGAGTGATTTGAAGGAACGGATCATGGCAGGACAATGCTTGCAGCTCTGAAATGCGACGGGCTGAACACACAGCCAGCAAGAACACCATCTTCAAGGTCAATAAATGGAGAGTCAGGCCTCGCAGGGGCCGGAAGGAGGATCCTGCAAGAAAATCCAACACTAGGTTGAGGTTCCACAGTGGCACCGGCCACTTCAGTGGCGGGCGAATGTGCTTGTCTCCTTTCAGGAAGCGTGAAACGTCTGGGTGCGTGGCAATGGTGTTGCCGTCCCTCCGGGGACCATAGCAAGATAGTGCTGCCACCTGCACCTTGATGGAGCTGAGGGAGAGACCCTTCTGAAGTCCATCCTGTAGGAAATCCAAAATGAGAGGTACCTTAGCGGTATGCGGATTGGTGCCGTGAGAATCGCACCAAGCTTCAAAAACTCTCCAGATTCTGATATACGTCAATGATGTGGAGAACTTGCGTGCTCGGAGGAGTGTATCGATTACTGCCTCAGAGTATCCCCGTTTCTTTAGTCGAGCCCTCTCAAGGGCCAGACCGTAAGAGAGAATTGAGCCGGATCCTCGTGGAGGATGGGACCCTGCCGCAGCAGGTCCCGGTAAGGAGGCAGGGGTAGAGGATCCCCTGCCAGTAGTCTTCTCATGTCTGCGTACCAGGGTCTTCTTGGCCAATCCGGGGCCACTAGAAGAACTAGGCCTCTGTGTCGCTGAATCTTGTGTAGAATGGCGCCCAGCAGGGGCCATGGAGGAAAGGCATATAGCAGAACCTCTGGAGGCCATGGCTGCACCATAACTTGAGCACATATTGTTGAACGCATAACTTGTAGCGCGTCGATCCCCTGGGCCAGAGGATCCTGGCGGCGACTGAAATATCTGGGAACTTGAGTGTTGGACCGGTCCGCTAGGAGGTCCATGGCTGGCGTCCCCCATTGGTCCACAATCATCTGGAAAGCTGTGTGTGACAGCTGCCATTCCCCCGGCTTCAGGCTTTCCCTGCTGAGGAAGTCTGCCTTGGCGTTGTCTATCCCGGCGATGTGGACGGCGGAGATATCTTGGAGACTTGCTTCTGCCCAAATCATCAGAGGAGTGATTTCCAGGGATACCTGTTGACTCCTGGTTCCGCCCTGTCGGTTGATGTACGCTACCGTGGTGGCGTTGTCTGACATCACTCTGACCGCTCTGTTGCGGAGTCTGTGTGCAAATTGCAGGCATGCGAGCCTGACCGCCCTTGCTTCCAGTCGGTTGATGTTCCAACCCGACTCTCCCCTGCTCCACCGCCCTTGGGCGGTGAGCTCTTCGCAGTGTGCTCCCCATCCGCTCAGGCTGGCATCTGTAGTGAGCAGGGTCCAGATGGGGGAGGACATTCTCGAGCCCCGGCTCAAGTGGCCGGGCTGTAACCACCATAGTAGCTGAATCCGTACTCTGGCAGGTAGACGGAGGCGTACGGTGTAGTCCTGTAATCGTGGGCTCCACCGGGACAAGAGGGCGCGTTGCAGCGGTCTCATGTGGGCCTGCGCCCATGGTACGACGTCCAGAGTGGATGCCATGAGGCCGAGGACTTGCAGATAGTCCCGAGCCGTGGGCCGGGAAGCGCGCAGCAGGACCTGCAGGCGATCCTGAAGCTTTGATATCCTCTTGGATGTCAAGCTGACCGTGTCCGCCTGGGTGTCGAATAGGGCTCCGAGATATTCCAGCAATTGTGTCGGCTGTAGGGAACTCTTGCTTAAGTTGACTACCCAACCCAGGCTTTGCAGGAGGGCAATAACCCTGCCGGTTGCCCGGCGGCTCTCCTCCTGAGACTTCGCTCTGATCAACCAATCGTCCAGATAGGGATGGACGAGAATTCCTTCCTTCCGGAGCGCTGCCGCCACTACTACAATTAACTTGGTAAAAATCCGTGGCGCAGTGGCCAACCCGAAGGGTAGGGCTCGGAACTGGAAGTGCTGCTTGAGGACCTTGAAGCGTAAATATCGCTGGTGATCTGGATGAATCGGGATATGTAGATAGGCTTCCGACAGATCCAGGGAGGTGAGAAACTCCCCTGGTCGTACCGCATTCTTGACGGAACGTAGAGTTTCCATTCGAAAACTGGGGACCCGGAGGTGTCGGTTGACGGACTTCAGGTCCAGGACTGGACGGAAAGTGCCCCCTTTCTTGGGTACTATGAAATAAATGGAATAATGCCCAGAACTTGTCTCCCCCGCAGGGACTGGGACTATGGCTCTTAGGGCCAGAAGCCTCTGTAAGGTCTCTTGCAATGCCGCCTGTTTGAGAGGTGAACAAGGAGACTCCACAAACTTGTTCGGCGGAAGCCGAAGAAAATCCAGGTAATATCCTTCTCGGATGATGGCAAGGACCCATTCATCCGAGGTGATCGCGACCCATCTGTGGTAGAAGAGGGATAGCCTGCCCCCTATGGCCACTACCCCCGGATGGGGTGGTTGATTGTCATTGTGGAGTCCGGCCGGGGCCAGAACCCGGGCCGGTTCTCTTCTTGGCCTTAGCCCGAAAGGGCGGATTCCTGGCCCGAGGACGAGGTGCCTGGTAGCGAGCCCTATAAGGGTGAAAACGCTGAGAGCTGCCGCCTCTAGGTGGTCTGGAAGATGGACGCTGGCTCCTTCTAGACCTGTCTTCCGGTAGACGGGGTAATGGAGAAGTACCCCATGTCCTAGCCAATTGTTCGAGGTTGCTGCCGAATAGTAGTGAACCTTTAAAAGGCATTCTCGTGAGGCGGGACTTGGAGGAAGCGTCTGCCGCCCAATTGCGCAGCCATAGCTGCCTCCGGGCCGCCACTGAGGAGGACACACCTTTGGCAGCCGTACAGACGAGGTCGGAGGCTGCATCAGTGAGGTATGCTAGAGCGGACTCCATGTCTTCCCCCGGGGCGTTGGATCGGGCCTGCGACAAACAGGAACGTGTCACCACAGTGCAGCAGGTGGCGATGCGCAAAGACATAGCCGCCACCTCAAAAACCTGCTTCAACATGGTGTCCATGCGCCGGTCGTGGGCATCCTTGAGGGCCGCACCCCCTTCAACCGGAATGGTGGTGCGCTTCACAACGGCGCTAACGATGGCGTCCACTCTAGGGCACGCCAGAAGCTCTTGCGATGTCGGGTCCAGAGGGTAGATGCCTGACAGGGCCCTACCCCCTTGGAAAGAGGCCTCCGGTGCTTTCCATTCCAATTCAATCAGCTGCTGTGCTGCCTGTAAGAGGAAAATGGCGGGCCGGCTGGCAGAGGCCCTCCAGTAGAGGGTTCTGTTTTGTATCCGCCGGGGCGCCCAGAGCCAGGATGGCCAGTTCAGAAAGGCAATGGGACACCAGGCCCGGAAGATCTTCTTTTGAAAAGAAGCGTCTCATGGTACGATACGGCGCAGTCCCCGATGGTGGGTCACCTTCCTCGGGGGATTCCTCATCCTCCCCAAAACCAGCTGGATCCCCTGGACTATCGGGCGGGGAGGGGTGAAACAGAGGTTGTGAGGGACCCGGGCTCGGGTCCATCATGACAGGAGGGCCCATTCGAGGGGCAGACTGCCTCTGTACAAAGGTATGAAGCCCCTGGAAGAACTCCATCCAAGAAAAGGAGGCCAAATCTGGCCGTATAGGCATCAAGCCTGTGGACGGACCCAGTTGCTCACCTCTGCTCGTCAAGTCTGGCGTGTTCCCCAAGGAACCGCTGGGCTGGGACCTGCCCTGGCCCGGTACTCCCATGGCCTCTTCACATTGGGCACATAGGGAGTCCTCGCTCTGGGTGGCTCTGAGGTTGCATGCAGAGCAGAGGCTTAGAGTGCGCATGTCGGAGACGGAAGGGGCCAGCTCCGTAGATGCCTGAGCTCCTTGGTGCTTCAGTTCTGCTATTGGAAATATGCGTTTAACAATACACAGTATACGTTAAACTAAATAATATGTACTCAAGAATATGCGTCCAGCAATATGCGCTTAACAACATACAATATGCGCTCAATATAATATGCGCTCAAGGATATGCGTTCAGCAATATGCGCTTAATAATATACAATATACGCTTAAAGATACAATATGCGCACAAGGATATGCGTTCAGCAATATGCGCTCAAGTTATGCGTTCAACAATATGTGCTCAAGTTATGCGTTCGGCAATATGCGCTCAAGTTATACATGCAGCAATATGTGCTCAAGTTATGCGTATACTTGCGCTGTGCGCCTACCCCAGGCGCCTATCCGTGGGCGCTCAATACCTGGACGATGCCGGCAATATGGCGACCTCCACGGCGTGTCCCCCACCGACAATGCCATCGATCCACGTACCTCGGAGACCAAAAAGTAAGAGATGTATGCCTTACCAGATCCTCGGCGCTTCCCGGCTGGAACCCGGGCGGTCTCCGGCTGCGGGGGGAGAGGGGAGAAACCTTCACCGCCGTGCTTGAAAGGAGGGGGCACACCCGCTGCCTCGAAGCCGCCGAACTTGCCTTGTTCGGGGCAAAAGTCCACACCGGGACCGAGGCGCCTCTTAGCCAAGCCCGAGCCCTTCTCGCTCGGGGGCTGGGTCCCTGCCGCGATTCGGCCACTGGACCGAGGCCGAAACTCCGAGGGACCGCGGAAATCACCTCGGGAAACTGCAACTGGGGAGGGACCGTAAGGTATCACCACAGGAGTGCGGGGTTCTTCGATGTCGTCTGTAGAATTTGTAGAAAGTAGAAAGTAGATTTGGAAAACACGCTCAGCGAGCGTGAAGGAGCTCCAAACTGCTTTGGAGACGGAAATTACTAAGTTGCATCACTTCCTATGAGGTTATATACACCCGTGCTGACGTCAGATCCGTCTCCAACTGCTAGCATGAGCACGGTATAACCCACTTGTTTTGAGTCCATCTGCTACACGACATGAAATATAGTTTGCTGAAGCTTCAGCTAAACAGAATAAAACAGATGCCAGGGCCCCTGCAACCATTTGGTGGGACTATGCCTTCGCTTAAGGAGGTGTCAGTGGATGAGGTGCCACTGGGATATACAAGAGTGCTATGAGAGAAAGCACACCATGAGGGGGTGACCGTAACTCTATATATCTATCACGGATAGAGGGCACATTCAATTCAGGGGGGGGGGGGGGGGGTGTTACAATGGTCTGCCTAGGGCTCTACAGACCCTTGCATCGGCCCTGACAGCTACATAATATTCTGCACGACTGAAATGTTTCCTGTCTAAACTGATCAGTATAAGGGAAAACTAATGACCACTAAAACATGAAATTACAAACCAAATGTGGGTAAAGAAATAAAGGTCAACAAAAGAAGCCCCTCCCCTCCCCCAACCCCCTCCAAAACAATAAGGCAATAGTCCAATAAAAAGTAAGTTCATACATTTATTTGCGAGCTTTTGGAAGCTATTTTCTTCTTCCTTAATTCACAATAGAAAGGGGCCAATGCAATATAGTGTGCTCAGCCGAGAGCACTGTGTAACCGGCAGTCGGACACAGGTTGAATAGGCACTAATGAATCCCCTAATGCAATAAGGCGATTAGCACCTATTCAATGCACATCTGACACAGAATGAGTCTAATAGCGCTAATCACATGCAAATGCATGTAAATGAGGCTATTAGCATTCACTCCAGATGCAAAATAAAAATGTGCATCTAGGATGCACATCTAGCGCTCAGTAATTAACTGCTGAGCACGCCTTAAACCAGTACAGAAAAGCAGAAAAAACTGCTTTTCTGTACTGCCTCCTACTTAATATCATTGCGATATTAAGTAGGAGGAAAGGTGAAACTAAATAAAGTTAAAAAATAAGAGAAAAAAAAAAAACACTGGCAGTCGGGTGCAGGAAACAGAAGCTGGAATGACAAGCACCTGTTTCCTGATCCCCCTGGCTGTGCGGTGTTTAGGGAAACTGACGCCGATAAACTCAGCGTCGGTTTTCCTAACCGGTGGACCGCCGCGGCCGATCGGGTTCGCCTTAGCAAGGAGGCGCTAGGGGCGCGCAAGCAACCCTTGCGCCTCCTTACTAACGCAACCCCCTAATTTAAATATTGCATGGCGCCCCCCTTGTGGACTCCTGGGGTGCATTAAGAAAGCAGGCGCTGACTGTTCAACACCCGCTTTCTACGCAAATTTATTGCACTGGCCCCAATGAGCAAAAAGAAAGACAGACTTTGGTAAAGAGCTGAGTAACCACACAATGATCAGTGTAAAAGAAGCGATACGTTTAAAGCAGGCAATTTGATTTCACTCCTACCTGAAGTTCTTAAAGTTTTCTCTTCCACCAGCTGTTTGAGTTTTTTGACAGTTGTTTGGTTGAACTCTTCTGGTGTTTCCGCGACGTCTACGACATAGTTTTTACCCTCTACTCCATGAACAATCACGGAGAATTTTCCACTCATTTCTGCTTCTTGGAATCAGGGAACTGTGCTTGTGTGAGCTGTACTGGCAGTGTGCCTTAACTGTCTTTGTGTTCGAGCTTTTCAGGCAAATAACTGTTACTTTCGCTTTCATTTCTGGAGTCACTGTCAGGTCTCTCTTACAGTAAATGTAGCTCTATAATGCTGGATAAGGAAGGAGAGTCTAATATTTAGGATTTACATTTGTGTAAGGTGAATCAAATAAATGCTTATATAGTCCCTGCCTCATAGAGCTTACAATCTCAGCTGAATACAGGAAGAAGCAAAAGGAAGAGTGGAAAGAAGAGGAGGGGGAGGAAGAGGCCCATGATATGTGGAAGGCCCCCACTACCCCAGTTGATCCTGCCTCTATTATCTCTCTCTCACACACTTTTCCTCTTCTATATTCCCTGTTGTAAGAAGTGGTGTTGCACCTGCTCAGAAATTTGTATAGTGAACACAAAGAGTTGGTGAGACAATCTATTTCTTTATTTTACAAACTTGCAAGTACGGGTATCATGCAGAAGTAGGCACATCCTCACAACATTGTGCATTTCAATTTATACATTTTTCAGGCTAAGCAAGCCCTCTTTCTTTCCCCAATAACTCCCTCTTTGTTTTTACAAATCCCCTCTTTTGGCCATGCCCCTGTTCCTTAGCTTGTCTGCCCAGGTGATGCTCAGCTCATGCCCACCTCTTTTCTTTACCTCCCCCCCCCCCCCTTGTTACCCAATTGGTTATACCCTTATCTTCTCGGGGTCCAGTAGCCAATTACTGAGCCCCTTTGTCCATGCAGCTGACCAGTGCTGGTCTCCTGCTTAAACTCATGTCCTGTCCCAGCTCCTTCTGCTTCTTCATTCCTGTTCCTGACTCCCCCTTCCCCCTTTCTCTTGTGTATGTGTAAATGCCCTTGCTAGAGCCAGGTGTGGGGAGGGGTACAGCCTTATCTCTGCTTGCCTCCTTCCAACTGCTGAGGGAGCAGCATTCCTCTCTCTCTGACCCTCCATTGTTCACATGCTCCCTCCCCTGTCTGTGTTCAGTTTCAATTCTCTTCAGCAGTTTTAATCACTGCCTGCTTTTTCAAGGAGCTCATACAGCCAGCCCATCCTTGCTCTTATCTATTCATTTTATTGCACTATTCTTTGTCTCAAAGCACATTTCTAGAAAAGGGTGGGGGTTTTGGATTGTGCAGCTGAGCTTGTTTCTGACAGCTTCTAACTACTAAAGGTTTCTCTAAATCTACTTTCTAAGTAGCCAAAAATTAGAATACAAGAGAACAGAGAAATACAATTATATTTCTATAATCTATTACCCTTTGTAAGAGCAACATCAGGGAGCCCTTGCTCACAGTTCCCCACTGTCTCTATCAATTTTTGTTGCTCTTACATTCACAATCTTTCATAAGTGGCCTCCAGGGCCTCAAGCATTTCCTGAGCCCTCTGTACCTCTAATTCCTCAGTGTCATCAAACAATCGCACATCTGGGGCTCCTCTTGGTACTCCTATGGAGTCTAAATATACCCTCTCATCAAAGGATGTCCCTAAACTGTCCCTTCGCATTCTTTTGTGCTCTATTTTCTCCCTTTCAAATACCAGGGTGAATGGAATTGCCAATTGTACTACTGCACAAGTGCCAGTCCAATTAGTGGGCAGTGTAGGTCTTATTCCTCTTCCTCACCATAAATTCTGCTCTGGCTACTCAAAAATTTGTGTAATTTCCTACCTCTATCAATCCTGCCACATTCCAGGTTGCAGTACAGGTATCCTATCCAATTCTCCCACTTGCTGACTGAACCCTAACCCCCGCTGTGAGAGGCAGGCAGTGTGGTTCCAAGTACTTGGGGAGAATACAATTTCTGAACAGCCTTCTGTTCATTCCCAATCTCGATATACCAAATTACTCATTTCACCTTCAAAAAGTAGATTTACTTCTTTAACAGTACAATTGGTATTGAAGAGTCGGTTTCGGTGTGAGCCGTTTTGCACAAGAGCAGCTGGTGCAGTATTATAATCATCATTGTAATCCTTCTGATGCTGAATGTCCCTTGATGAAGCCTTTCTGGAGAAACAAGGGCCTCTTGTAGGGTAATTACTGAATATGAGAAGGAAAGGTTGACTGATAATTATGGGGAGAGAATCCGTTGACAGCCAAGAGAAGAATATACTGCAGTTGGGTGAATTGAGAGCAACTCACAATTAAAATCGTACCTAGTTGAAGATTTGGGAAGATCTCAGCATCAGCCATGTTATAAAATACATATGATAGCAATAAACACAAGAAGTTGAATTGGTAAAATATATAATATGGTTGAATTTCATTTCACTTGTTGTCTCACATATTTATGTATGTGTGTTTTTCTATTGTTATTTTTATTTGTTTGTAATAGCCCCTGAGGCAGCACTTTTGAGCAAAACTTGGCCAGAGTTGGGCAAGATTCAATAAAGTCCTATTTTACCGATCCAACTTCTTGTGTTTATTGCTATCAGCCATCTTGGATCGGCTACCGGTTTGTTTCTTGGGACCATAAAATACATATACAAATTCATTGAAAAGATATTGTTTTTTTTAATATGAAGCACATATTAACTCTATGTTAAGCATTGTAAATGGTATATAAGCCATAAGGGTATATAAGATTTGTACAGACAAATGCTTATATACAGTGTATTCACATAGGTTTGTGAATACAGTAAGGCTGTCTGATGATGAGGATTGCATTGTTTTAAAATAGAATGAGGGAGTTAGAGTGTGGATGTGTATAAGGGTGAGTGTTGTTAAGCCATTGAGACACATTTTATGTGATTGAAAAGTATTTGTTGTGATAATAATAATAAGTATTTGTTGTGATAGTATTTGTTGTGATAATAGTTGTTTTCTTCCTTGTTCACTGTAAGACATATCTCATGTCATTTGTTTGATGGTTGAAATGTAAACCGAGGTGATTAGTAATTCTGTTACCTGAACCTCAGTATAAAAAAAGCTTTAAATAAATAAATAAATAATAAAGTTTGTATACTTTCTTGTACTTATTGAGTTATGTTAGTTGAAACCCTCCCATATGATTGCCGTTTATTAGAAGACATGTGGATGGATTACTGTAAAGTAGTTTCAACCATCTCAATATTTCCTCTTGAAATCCATATTTTTGATGTGCCCAAAACATATAACTCTAGGAGATAGAGTCAAACACCTTCTCAGATTCTAGACTGAGAATCATAGCATCCTGATTCCGCTGCTGGTCCAAAGCTGCTATTAGTCCACGTATATTTTTAGTAGGGATGTGAATCGTTTTTCAACGATTAAAATTATCGTCCGATAATGATTATATCGTCTTAAATCGTTATAGAACACGATACAATAGAAATTCTAACGATTTATCGTTAAAAATCGTTAAATCGTGTTAGTGCGCACTAACTCCCCGTTAGTGCGCACTAACTCGATGTAGTGCGCACTAACTGAAAATGATACAAATAAACACTTTCCAGGTCACTGAAGGTCAGTTAGGAATGAATATGTGTTCCTATTGGCTGGCTGCCCTCTTATCTATTGATGTTACCAAGGTTACCACTGAGGTGATGGTTGGGGGGATGGGAAATGGAACTGGAAACTAACGAACACCAACAGAAAATGAAACAAAGTGTTCACACTTCCCAGGTCAGTAAAGGTCACTTAGGAATGAATATGTATGTATGTATTCCTATTGGCTGGCTGTGCTCTTATCTATTGATGTTACCAAGGCTAACACTGAGGTAATGGTTGGGGGGATGTGAAATGGAAACAGTTGGAAGCTTGACAAAAAAAGTAATGTAATGATCAGCACTCACGTGACTAGAACTTGTTTGTTTATTATTTTTGTTAGCAGGCACCTGAAATGCTAGTGCATGTTGAATTTGCCAATCACTGTGCATTTTAGAAAGGTGGTCCTGGCTGGAACTGTACACAGTTCAAATATATGTAATTGATTGTTGGTAAGTGTATTTTTTAAGTAGCCACACTGGCACAAGTATGTTTACTTTTCCTCCTACTTAACTCACTAGCTCAGCTTTGTAAGAAGGGCTTCTCTGCTTGTGTGTTGTTTTTGTTTGGTGTGAGGAGAGCAGAAACATCAGATCTTTATTCAATCTACTACAGTCATCTCTTACAGTGCCCTATCCCTATTAATACCAGGAGTGTTGTGATCTTCCTGCACACAGTGCCCTAACCCTGATACCAGTCTGAGACAGCTCCCTCCCTGCATTACTAGTGAGAGGCTGGCTTCGCAGACAGGGGGGAGCTGCCTGACCCTCACTCCTGACTTCCCCCATGTCCCAGCTAGTGAATGGTGTGTGGGTGAGGGGGGGGGGGGGGGGGGAGGATGGTGAAGTCTGAGATAGCTCCCTCCCTGCATTACTAGTGAGAGGCTGGCTTCACAGACAGGGGGGAGCTGCCTGACCCTCACTCCTGACTTCCCCCATGCCCCAGCTAGTGAATGGTGTGTGTGTGAGGGGGGGGGGGAGGATGGTGAAGTCTGAGACAGCTCCCTCCCTGCATTACTAGTGAGAGGCTGGCTTCACAGACAGGGGGGAGCTGCCTGACCCTCACTCCTGACTTCCCCCATGTCCCAGCTAGTGAATGGTGTGTGGGTGAGGGGGGGTGGAGGATGGTGAAGTCTGAGACAGCTCCCTCCCTGCATTACTAGTGAGAGGCTGGCTTCACAGACAGGGGGGAGCTGCCTGACCCTCACTCCTGACTTCCCCCATGTCCCAGCTAGTGAATGGTGTGTGGGTGAGGGGGGGGGAGGATGGTGAAGTCTGAGACAGCTCCCTCCCTGCATTACTAGTGAGAGGCTGGCTTCACAGACAGGGGGGAGCTGCCTGACCCTCACTCCTGACTTCCCCCATGTCCCAGCTAGTGAATGGTGTGTGGGTGAGGGGGGGGGGGAGGATGGTGAAGTCTGAGACAGCTCACTCCCTGCATTACTAGTGAGAGGCTGGCTTCACAGACAGGGGGGAGCTGCCTGACCCTCACTCCTGACTTCCCCCATGTCCCAGCTAGTGAATGGTGTGTGGGTGAGGGGGGGGGGGAGGATGGTGAAGTCTGAGACAGCTCCCTCCCTGCATTACTAGTGAGAGGCTGGCTTCACAGACAGGGGGGAGCTGCCTGACCCTCACTCAAGCAGAGAAGCCCTTCTTACAAAGCTGAGCTAGTGAGTTAAGTAGGAGGAAAAGTAAACATACTTGTGCCAGTGTGGCTACTTAAAAAATACACTTACCAACAATCAATTACATATATTTGAACTGTGTACAGTTCCAGCCAGGACCACCTTTCTAAAATGCACAGTGATTGGCAAATTCAACATGCACTAGCATTTCAGGTGCCTGCTAACAAAAATAATAAACAAAGAAGTTCTAGTCACGTGAGTGCTGATCATCACATGTCAAGCTTCCAACTGTTTCCATTTCACATCCCCCCAACCATTACCTCAGTGGTAACCTTGGTAACATCAATAGATAAGAGCACAGCCAGCCAATAGGAATACATATTCATTCCTAAGTGACCTTTACTGACCTGGGAAGTGTGAACACTTTGTTTCATTTTCTGTTGGTGTTCATGAGTTTCCAGTTCCATTTCCCATCCCCCCAACCATCACCTCAGTGGAAACCTTGGTAACATCAACAGATAAGAGGGCTGCCAGCCAATAGGAACACATATTCATTCCTAACTGACCTTCAGTGACCTGGAAAGTGTCTATTTGTATCATTTTGAGTTAGTGCGCACTAACTCGAGTTAGTGCGCACTAATCGGAAAAAACGATTTTTAACGATTTTTCAATGAAATAATCGTGCCAAAGACGATTTTCTTCTCCTGCCACACGATTTCTATCGTTAAGACGATATGGAAAACGATTCACATCCCTAATTTTTAGTCCTATACCTACCTCACACAAAACCCGTTTCATCTAGCTGAACAAGCTTCAGCAATACCCTATTTATTCTATTTGCCAATATAGCAGCTAAAATCTTTAAATCTAGGTTATCAATGAAATGGTGTGGTAGGAGCTGGTCTCATGTGGATCTTTACCTTTCTTTGGCAGAACTACTGTTACTGATTGATTAAGTTCTGGAGAGATCTTATATTGAAACATTTCATTGTAAAATTTAGCTAGAGGCGAGAGCAGCAAGATTTTATAATATTCTGGGCCAAAGCCGTCTATACCAGCTGCCTTTCCCAGCCTACGCTTTCTCAACACCTGAAAGACCTCAGCCTCCGAGATACCCCGATTCAGATAAACCTGTTCTGCTTTCCCTACCTGTGGCCAACAATAACCCTGAAAAAAGGTCTCCCTCTGACTGTCATCAGATCCCGTGGCACCATATAAATTTTCACAATATTTCATAAGACATTCCGCTATTTTATCCGACCAGTATGTATGTATTACTGTTCCTGCTTGTCTCTTATGTGGACAATTGTTGTAATGCGAGATGCACGGAAGCAAGAGACGTCAGACAGGATTCTAATGAAGCCAGGAAGCCATCCCAAAGTCACTTCAGGCAGGCCTTTTATTGTGCTGCATTACATATTATTTGTGTATACAATCACATCCTTGATAACAACAATACTCTCTGTGACATAGCTACTAAGGATTATTATGATTAACTCAAGTTACTATCTTTGTGAGAGAAAGCAGGCATTCTGTATTTAGGGCAAAGGTAGTTTGTGCTAAGAGCAAGGTCTGTATGTACAAGGCAAAAGCTTGAGGAATGCAGACACAAACAGACTTAGGCCCTCATTTACCAATATCGCATTGGTAACGCCTGCGTTAAAAAACAGGGCGTTCCCATGCAAATGAGGGTTTTGTCGCGCATCCGGAAAACTTTGCGTGCCGCGAAGTATTCGTGAATCGCAAAGCCATTTTCGCGGTTCGCGATAAAAAGACCAAAAAATCATCGCGGTGCGCGACGTTTTCGCGGTACGTTTTCGCGGTATGTGAACCAAAGTGAAACCAAGTACCGTGACCCGCGATAATGTTTCATGTATAAAAGGTCACTTCCTACCCCTCCTCCTTTGACGGTTTGGAAGGAGTTTTGGAGAGGTAGGAGTTGGAGGTTGTAGTTGAAGGTTGGAGTGCTTTAGAATTTGATTACTGAGTGCGGTGTCTTGTTTAATTGTCATCTGTTTCCCTTTATCTGTGTCTTTTGTAATCTGTGTTGGAGTGAAAGTTTGTCAGTTACCTGTTCGTCCCTATCTGTGTGGCGGCGGAGGAGGAGGAGTGTGGTGGTGGTGAGGAGGAGGAGGAGTGTGGTGGTGGTGCTGGTGGTGAGGAGGAGGAGTGTGGTAGAGGATGGAGTGTGAGAGGAGTGGTAGGAGAAGAGAGAAGAGGGGGGTTGAGAGAAGGGGAGGGGGAGGAGGATGGAGAGGGGGAGGGAGGAGGAGGAGGAGGAGGAGGGACCTAGTGGTAGGGGTATGAGGAGTAGGAGCAGGGACAGGGGTAGTGGGAGAGATAGGCAGGAGGGAAGTGATAGGAGGTGGGGGAGGGGGAGAGGGGGAGGCAGGAGAAAATGGTGGGAAGAGGTAGGGCTAGACAGGCAGGGCAGAGGGGAAGGGAGCAGGAAGTGCAGGGTCAGGTGGGGGGGGGGGGGGGGGAAGGAAGGGAGTGGGGAATCCGGTGGGTCGGAGAGAGAGGCTAGGGAGGAGACCCCTCCGGAAGTGGCACCCCAACCAGGCAGCCAGGCCAGGGTCAGGCAGCGTGCCATGCGGTTCAGCGTGGAGGACTGATAGAGGGCGTCCTGTGTCATTTTGCTCATTTGTTCGGGAATTTGTCAGTGAAGACCACCAAGGCAGCCAAGGCACAGATCTGGGCCACTATAGCTGGGGACATCCAAAGGCAAAGTGACATCCCTTGGACCAGGGAGCAGGTGGCCCACCGGTACAGAGATATCAAGGCGCAGCTGAAACTGAAGATTGCCGAGAGGAACCAGTACATGAGGGTCACAGGAGGAAGGTCACCGTGCTCCATCAGATTCACCGAGATGGAGAGGCAACTGATGCAGCGGCTGGGACCAGATGTCTTCGAGGGATTGGATCCACGCCTTGATACATCCCACCTCGAAGATGGTAAGTTGCCCTGTACCCCCCTGTTCTGTTCAAGGTTTCTACACAATGTTTAGTCCTGTTTTCTGTTTCCGTTCCCCATGTGCTCCCCAGAACAGTATTGCCCCCCCCCCTCCCCCAGTCAGCAAGTGGCAGTCTGAGCTGTGCAAGCAATGCTGACAACAGTTCACAGTGTCAGTTTGGCCATGTGCTGGGCACAGCCCAGCACTCAGGGCCCATCCCCCCGCCCCCCCCCCCCCCCCCCATGCCATTAGGTACATATAAACAACATAACTCTACTGTAAAAGCAGAATGACATGTTGGCCAAACATTATGTGTCCCTGTTTGATGTTACTCTAATTCAACCAAACGCTGTGGTACTGATGCTGTATATCCGTCTTTCCCCAATCTTCTACAGAGCACTCTGGTCCCAGGCAGCAGACCTCTGATGCCAGCTGGGAGGGCCCAGGCACCAGCAGGGATCCACCAGGGCTAAGGCGCCCACCGATGATAACCAGGCCCTTTCACATGGACGCGACGACACAGTGGTCAGAATCGGAGGAGGAGGAAGAGGTGCGGCCCACAATAGCAGCCACAGGCAGCCCCCTTACCCTGAGCGAGGCCCTGGAGGATATCGAGTGGGGGACCTCCCCCACTGCTCTGCACCCAAGCACCCCGAGGAGCTTTGTGGGTACCCCGCCCACTCAACCCACACCAGTAATGTCCCCATGCAGCCCTGCACCAGCAGCTGGGGCAGCGATGCCACCAGCACGAGAGGAACATCCAGCAGCGCCACCTGTCCAACCACACCCGGTACCGATGACTACCACACAAGTGCACCACATATGGATGGAACTGCGTGGCCTGAGGAGAGCCATGAGACAGCAGAGGCGCGACTCCCAGCTCCAGACTGCAGCCATCACACAGGTAGGCAACATCATTGCAGTATCGATTGGCACACAGAATACCATTTTGATGCAAATCCTGCAGCGGATGCCGGACCAGCAGGCCTCATCATCTGCAACGTCGACACCCCAGCCGAGGCCGCAGGGGCTGTCCCCCCCAAAACCTGCCACCTCCCAGCGGACCATCACGATGTGGCAGGGGGCCCTGAGGGGACCAACATGCCCCATAAACCGGGTATGGGCAGGTACTCCCAACCACCAGTGGGATGGCCATCCCACAGAGTTGCAGTGCCGTCGAGATGGAAGAGGATGCCCCACTGCCTGCTCTCCACAGAGTTGCAGTGCCGTCGAGATGGAAGAGGATGCCCCCATGCAAAGCTGATGAGGCACCACCTCCCACCCACCTGGTCACCTGGCTCACCGGCATCCGCTGCGCCACTCTGCTGTGTGCCACCGCCATCCACTGCGCCACTCTGCTGTGTGCCACCGCCATCCGCTGCGCCACTCTGCTGTGTGCCATCCGCCATCTGCTGCGCCACTCTGCTGTGTGCCATCTTCTGTTCTCAAGGGCTGCAAATTCTGGCAGTGTGCTGTAGGATGACCGGTTTGCTGAAGGACTGTTAATGCTGGTTCTGGGGTGCGTTCTGTGCCTCATGTCTTCAAATGCCATGTGCTCTGTGTCTTCCTGGCCCATCTCCTGCTGCCATGCCGCTGCTGTGTTGTCCTGGGCCTCCGTCTGCTGCCATGCCGCTGCTGTGTCTTCCTGGGCCTCCGTCTGCTGCCATGCCTCTGTTGTGTCTTCCTGGGCCTCCGTCTTCTGCCATGCCTCTGTTGTGTCTTCCTGGGCCACCTCCTGCTGCCATGCCGCTGCTGTGTCATCCTGGGCCTCCATCTGCTGCCATGCCGCTGCTGTGTCTTCCTGGGCCTCCGTCTGCTGCCATGCCTCTGTTGTGTCTTCCTGGGCCACCTCCTGCTGCCATGCCTCTGCTGTGTCTTCCTGGGCCACCTCCTGCTGCCATGCCTCTGTTGTGTCTTCCTGGGCCACCTCCTGCTGCCATGCCGCTGCTGTGTCATCCTGGGCCTCCGTCTGCTGCCATGCCTCTGTTGTGTCTTCCTGGGCCACCTCCTGCTGCCATGCCTCTGTTGTGTCTTCCTGGGCCTCCGTCTGCTGCCATGCCTCTGCTGTGTCGTCCTGGGCCTCCGTCTGCTGCCATGCCGCTGCTGTGTCTTCCTGGGCCTCCGTCTGCTGCCATGCCTCTGTTGTGTCTTCCTGGGCCTCCGTCTGCTGCCATGCCTCTGCTGTGTCGTCCTGGGCCTCCGTCTGCTGCCATGCTGCTGCTGTGTCTTCCTGGGCCTCCGTCTGCTGCCATGCCTCTGTTGTGTCTTCCTGGGCCTCCGTCTGCTGCCATGCCTCTGTTGTGTCTTCCTGGGCCTCCGTCTGCTGCCATGCCTCTGCTGTGTCTTCCTGGGCCACCTCCTGCTGCCATGCCTCTGCTGTGTCGTCCTGGGCCTCCGTCTGCTGCCATGCCTCTGCTGTCTGTTCCTGGGCCTTCACTGCAGTTGCCAGACCCATCATGTGTTTGACTGCTGCCTACATGCTGAACTGCTGGATGGACTTTCACTCTGCCAGCTGGCCTCTCAGGCAGTCCCCTTTCAGTGCACTCTTTCAACATGGACCGCCTGGGGCCTGAACTTTCACTCTGCCAGCTGGCCTCTCAGGCAGTCCCCTTTCAGTGCACTCTTTCAACATGGACCGCCTGGGGCCTGAACTTTCACTCTGCCAGCTGGCCTCTCAGGCAGTCCCCTTTCAGTGCACTCTTTCAAATTGGACTGCCTGGGGCCTATGCCTGTGTACACATTGTATACTGACCAGCAGTAATCTATGTATTGCAGTATCCAAGCTATTGGGGTGCCACTTCCTGTTTCTCTGTTCCTAGGTAATCATGCTTTGCCAGTACTGATAACACCCACTACCTGCATATGTGTACATACTGCTTAGGTTGGAGTGATGTAGCATGGAATTGGACCACTTTGGATCTATTAGCTATCTAGTACTTGCAGATAATGACTACCTAGGAACGTCAAACGTATGCTTAAACTGCTGACCTAAATGCTCACTATACCCTGCAGAATGTTGTCAGGAATAAATATCCTGGTTAACCTGCCACCTTTTGTGTCCTCTTTATGTTCCTAATGTGTCCTTGGTATACACCCGCCACACCTTGCATGCTGCATCCCACGTTGCACCAATGCAGAGTTTCCCAACTGCCCCCTGTCTGAGGTTCAGTATAGCAACATCTGCACCTGCCATTGACATACCGTATAGTTAGCTTCATGTACTAGGAGGGTGCTAAGGGGGACCCTGCAGAGTAAACATTAGGGGAGTACATGACATGTCCCTGACAGGAGAAGAGGTACTGTTCCTCAGTACAGGGAAGGCACAGTAATGGAGCGTTGTGATGTATGCTTGCTGTCATGATCTGTGTGGAAAGGGGAAGGGGTGACCAGCAGTCTATTGCAATAGCAGTGCTCATGTCAGGCACTGTTGGCGGTGAGGAGTCCAGACACATATTTCTTACCAGGGTTCAGTATGATAGCTATCTCTGCCTGACACACACCACGTATGTGAGCCTAACTGATGCTAAGATACTAACCGAGTTTGCTTCCTAGATTGGTCTCTCACATGTGCAGGTAAACGGAAGATGCCTTCCACTAATGCTGGGTGACTGACCGAGTGGTTGCCAACCTCTGGTGCCATGCAGTACATCCATGATAGTGATGGCTCATGCATACGGTTAATTTCCAGGCACCATTGCCATACAATAGTGTGTAGGCTTTCCCAGCTGCACATGCTAAGCATGTACCCTGTGCATACTGATATATCAGTGTACATCCCCACCATGGCAGCCTGTCCATGGATTTGTTGTGTGCCAGGGAAGGCTTCCTATAGCTACTGTCTTAGCGTTAATGTTGTGGGCCACTGAAAGGTGAGGCATGGGAAGGTTTATGTTGCTAACCGAATGTCGTGTATTAAAGGAGTTGCACAGAATGTCAGCAGCCAGATAACTAGGCTGTTGCTAGTCGTACGGAGAGGTGAAGATATTAATGCTAATGTGTCATACCCGTTTAATTGGTGCAACCGGTGTAAGGCATGCTCAACAGGCATAACATGTGTTGACGTGGTGTCCATGTGCACACAGATGTGGTAACTGCTGGTGTGCAGTCAGTGTAAGCCACCAGTATCATATTTTGGTGGTCAGAAAAGGGCAAGGGTTGCAAGAAGGGGTCACCATCCGTTGTGACACACATCCCTCCGGTGCCGTCTCCCAGCTGTGGGGTGTGCATGGAGCCTCTGTTAACTGTTCATATGGTGGACGTGGCCCACAATCTGACGGCCAACACTGTGTGGTCCACAGTCCTACAGTGTCTTCACATATTTCAGCTCGCCACACACACATATACAATCCACTCTCCAAGGTTAAGTGTCCTTGTTGATAGCGCATGTTGTTTGGACAACCAGTACAGGCCAGTCACAGGTATCTGTCACTGTTGACAGATATTCGTTATACTTTACTGACTCTTAACAGTACAACAATCATTAACATGCTGCAGAACCCCAGTGGACTTTCCTCCCTACAGGTGTGCAGTTGCGAAGGTTACAGGTAAACAATGTTGCTCACACATCATCAGCAGAGTTTTTCCACAAACTGTGTGACCTGTGTCACCATCAGGTTATATACCCACCTCACCCCTGTTGTGCTACATACTCTGTCGTGAAGCTCCAGTACCTGCAAGCCTTTCTTGAGGGACATCATGTGGATGGGACGTCTACCCTCCCAACGGAGCGATATGGGTGCATCTATGTCACGTGGAGGGACATGTAGGCCCATGTGTGGCCCATATTCCCTCTATTCTTGCACACAGTGCAGTTAGCAGTACTGGGAAAACCACTCTCCGCCAGCTCCTGTGGAATACATACTTGGGAAGCGAGGTAAAGGGGTCTTCTCCACATATAGGCTGTCGGGCATTGCCACAGGTCATACAGAATATTAGTGGAAACACTAATATTCTGCTGATAATGATATGTGAGCAACATTGGTTACCTGTAACCTTCTGAACAGCACATCTGTAGGGAAGAAAGTACCCTGGAGTTCTGCAGCATGTTAATGATTGTTGTTCTGTTAAGAGTCAGTAAAGTATAATGAATGTTTGTATCACCAGGTGTCACACAGTTCTGTACTCAATTATGACTCTTTGTGCGGCCATGGAGGACACAATCCATGACTGATGGTCTGCCACTGTAGGTGGACATCTGAAAGCTCTCAGCCATCGACCTCTAGCCATACATGGTGTAAGGTGTTGCCTACATGTCCACGCCACTGTGTGGCCTGGGTATGTAGTGGTTCCCACGCCAGGTGCAACACTGGATGTGAATCGTTTTTTGACGATTTAAAATATCGTCCGATATATTTTAAATCGTCAAAAAATCGTTAGGGCCACGATACAATACCAATTCCCCCGATTTATCGTTAAAAAATCGTAAATCGGGGGAAGGGGGAGGGCAGGAAAACCGGCACACTAAAACCCCCTAAAACCCACCCCCCGACCCTTTAAATTAAATCCCCCACCCTCCCGAACCCCCCCCCCAATGCTTTAAATTACCTGGGGATCCGGCGGTGGTCCAGAACGGCGGCGGTCCGGAACGGCCCCCTCAATAGGATCGTGTTGTCTTCAGCCGGCGCCATTTTTCAAAATGGCCGCCGCAAAACGACCTCGTGCCGCAAAACGACCTCGTGCCGGCTCATGATTTTAACGATTTTTCATGATAGTTTACACACCCAAACGGCAACAATACGATTCCTTCCCCCTCCCAGCCGAAATCGATCGTTAAGACGATCGAGGACACGATTCACATCTCTACTGAACACTGCAATGCTATTTATCAGCACCCTTAGGCACATCTTGCTTCCCTGGCACATTCCACCTCATGAAGGACAGGTTGCCATGTCTGAGGATACAGCATGTACCGTTCTGCCTGTTTAACATCTGCGCATCCAGCTAGTGGAACTCGTGGACCACACAACTGTGGCGCAGCCTGGAGCACAATTGTTAAGGATGCACATATGCTTGGCCAAGTGTGAGGTATAGCAACACTGTAGCTGGGCATGGCAGGGGCTCATGGCAACATTGGCCCTCCTTATATACCCTTGTGGAAGACATCTCTGGGTGCAACCAGGTGGCGTGGTGCCAGAAGGGTGCACCCTTATAAAGTACAGTACATGGAGGCTCTATGTGCAAATCTGCATGGTATCATGTTTGAGGGGCAAACCTGAGAGCGGTTGGTGCAGAGGGAGGGTGTGTTATGCAGAGGCTAGGTACCACCTGTAACCCGAGATGCCATCTTGGTATGGGCTGGTGCAGTGGCCAGCAACATCGTTGTCATAATGGCTGCGACACACACCGACCCGTGGCATTTACACAAGCTGGGTGGGATGAGCTTGCATATATTGTGGGTGGTCTGAGTGGAGATAGGGTTGTGGTCAGAGTGCAGGCTAGTCGCCTGTATCCGGACACCTAGCACACATTCATTGTTCCCGCTCATTGATCTCCGATTAGTCCTATGCCACACACAGCTTTGTTGCCGCACAGGGGTAGTACACATGTTGGGAAAAGGGGAGTGGCCTGTATATCAATATACCTTCTCACCTGCCTAGCCGTAGATTGGACCCCCTTCATGCATACATTCCACCCTGTGCAGCCTCCTTTTGCATTCTGCCACCTCCATATGGCCGACACATGGGTAATGCGGGTTCCGCAAAAGGCGTGGGCTCTATGGACCGTTTCACATGTGGGTATTGACGTCCTTTATTTGCACATTAGGACCTGTGCTGGAGGGCTGTGTGATTATCTGTCAATAGTGACATTAGCTAGTCATCATACTCAGCAGTAAGGCTGCTATGATGGGGTGTTGGTAGAGCCCAGACGGCTATGATGGGCTGTGTTTGCATGAGCGTCAATGACAGTGTGTCTGCTCACCAGGAGCATGCTGTAGGAGTACAGATGGGTGGTCGGCGGTGCCTCCACAGTCCACAACATGCCTTCTGTGCTGTTGAACCAACTGCAGTGGGTGTCGTGGTAACAGCCACATCCAGATCAGTGCCTTGTGCCACAGTCACCCATTTGTGGGCGGTTGGCCTCCGGCTCGGCTTATATACCAGGTCCCGTCCACTTGTACAGCTCATGCACAGCACTGCTAGGGACTCCTCCAACATCTAGTCAGAGTGCCAGGCCTAGTCCTGGCACTCCCAAACAGTACACAGGAAAAAAGGGCTTTATCACAAAAAGGGTTTAATGTAGTCCTGCAGCCCACACCGGCTGCAGCCCTGCAACAATGCCTGGTTGATCTTACAAACCCTAAGCCTAACTGCTTAGGTTCTCTTTAGCAAGCTCAGAGTTAAACAGCATTCAAACCATAATTTCCTTCCAACCTCTCTTAAACATCCTTGTATAAACCCAGGATTTACCATCCCCCAACCTCCTGGTTATTCCACCTCCATAGAGGAACAGCTAGAGCTTTCCTCTCCCCAGCTCACCTCCATCTCCTCCTCCAGAGACTCTGAGGAGCCAGGCTTTTGTGGCCAGCTCCACTACGGCAGCACACCCTCTTCCTCAGCTTCCATAGACTCTGCTGAGTCATAGGGATCAGTCCCAATTTCCTCCACCTATTCCTGCTCACTCTCCAGCCAGGGGTCAGGTGTCGGTTCAGGGAACCTGGGAAGTGTAGTCTTTGCTACCTTCCTCAGCGCCCTCCGGTGGCTAGATTTGGTACTGCCAGCTTCTGCTTTTCTGTGTCCTGGCTGTTTCCGCCCCTGGCCAGGTCGTACTGCATCACAATGGCCAGGTAGATTTTTCCTTGCTTCTCAGTCACACTGTGTTGTTCACGAACTACATCAGATAATGTGTGTCATATCTGGCATGACACAGGTGTGTGGTACCCATTGCATGGCAGATGTGCACTGGACAGCAACCCTGTGCTCTGCTGCTATTCCATCAGTTGTTGTACAGTGAGTAAACAGTTCACACTGTTGCTGGGGACATGATGGGCAAGGCGTTACATACTGTACAAATATTCACAGACCATATACATGTACGGTACACAATGTGCACAGGAGCACCTCATGATAGACATTCCTACACAAGATACACGGTGGCTGCACCCTTTGCAGCCACAACTGCCCTGTTGTGACAGCAATGCCTGCCTGCCCATTGAACCCCACATCACTGGTTTCACAGCCAGATACGTGATGTGAGCAGCCATAGTTTTCAAGTGCTACTGCATGGATATGTAGGCCAGAACACATATACATGCATAGTCAGTTCCAGGGAGCCCAGTGGAGGGTTTGTGTGAAACCGAACCACCGACTCATGGGAGCTGGTAGTGTACAAACCATGACTGATGTTTCATGTCTGCACGACATGTGTCTATGGAGGCTGATACACAGTATTGGTGGGCCCATGACAGCACAGTGGCCTACATACTGCCATAGCTGTGTGGGAGGGTAAATTGTATATATGCATCTCCTTTCCTTCGCTGCAATTCCTTGCAGCAGCATACAGCCGCCAGAACCATTTGCATGCATCCAGATAGCTGGCTTTCCTTTCCACCAGCTGCAATGATCCCAGAGGTGTGTTGATGTGGGATGCTACAGTGATAAGGGACCTTCAGATAGGTGTGGGCGGTGTCAGATGTGCTTTTTTCTCACTCACCCATTCATGAGGCGTCAGGAGGTTGTAGGGCTCATATGTGTTCCCTGCTGTGTATTGAGGCTTTGCTGCCTAGGCCCTCACTGATACCACTTGCCAACTGAAAGGTCGTTAGTGTTGCTGCAAGACGCACATGACAATAATATTGAGGTTTGGGAAATAGGGTTTGAGTGACGTACGTAGGGTTCATTAGTCCTAATGGGCGTCAATGACGTACCGATATGCATGTCACCATGATAGCATTAGGGAGTGACAGAGGTGTCGGCCATTACAGGTCCCATTATTGTACAGTGTTAGCAAATCAGGGGAGACGTTTGAGTGTGTTGTGTTCCATGGGGACTCGTGTGTACAGTACTGTCATCCTTGCAGGGATGTCAGTATGTAGCAAGTGCTTAGTCCAATGGCACGGAATAGGTAACACACATACAGCACCTCAGCAGAGCCTTGAGGCAGCCCTTAGCCACCCTATTATGGGCTATACCCTCTGATGTAGAGCACCACCCCGAACAGTTTTTGGGTGGACAGACTTAGCAGGCGAGGCATGTAGCAGACTGAAAAGGAAGTCTGCACATTAAACCATGTCCTAACCCATCAGTGGGCAAACAGACCTGCTGGGGCATGGTTCTGTCCCATGCCAACCTTAAAAGTATGTCTGTATAAGGTGTTGGCGAACCTGGCTGCCATTAAGTGTGTTTTCATGCCGTCGTGCACGCGCACATGGGGGATCAGGTCTGAGGTCTAGATCTATAGCCAAAGGAATTCTATGCTGAAGAGCCACATTATGGAACACACAGCAAAGCAGGATTATCCTAGCAACCTTGGGGGGAGCATACAGTAACACTCCCCCAGTCTTGTCCAAACATCGGAAGCGGCTCTTCAAAAGGCCAAAGGTACGTTCGATGACTGAGCATGTAGCATGTAAAGCCTCATTATAGGCCACCTGTCGCGCCGTGGCAGGCTGGAGGATTGGGGTCATAAGCCAGGGCCTACATCCATAGGCTGCGTCTCCTGTAGCAATAAAATAGGCAAGCCATTACAAATAATGATGTTTGTGTCACATGGGTGTATGTGCTCAATACATGCAGTAGAACCGGATGGCACGAGGCAGCCCATTCCAGTTGCCCCACACCCTATGTGTGTGGCTTCATGATTGCTTTGGCACACAGGTGGTGTGTGGCTATTAGGCGGTATAGCACGTGAAGGGCCCCTAGACAGTGAGATTTATGTCAGCAGTGTGTATGCGGTCGGTGCGTTACATCACTGTCCTTACAGATCACATCCCTGTGTTCGGATCATATGCATCGTGTACTCCAGTCATTGTGTACAGACATATCTGCTCAACTGCACCTTTTATGTAGGTATGCATACCCAATAACATACATGGTGTAAACTGGCTGCCCTTCAATGTGCACAACTGACTAGAAGTGATCATGCGAAGTCTCATGAATGTCAGGACCTCACGAACACCTGTGGATGTGAGCTGCCCTTACATGACAAGTCTAAAATCACCTTGGACACTGCCAGTAGCCATGGCTACACCAAATATGTGTAGGCTTTCCACTAGTGCAGTGAGGTGAACAAGCCATGGCACATAAAGGCCATACAGGGGCTGCTGTGTACCTCGTGCTTGGCAGCCAATAGCAAGTGGTTGGGTGCATGAGCCATTCCACCACTTAAGGTAACACAATGAGCCACTCAGGTCTGTTGTAATGGGGACATATGACTCCATCCCGACAGGCATCTACATCACATTTGTGTGCCATTACAGAGATGAACATTGCAAATATGTTAGATTTATTTATTTTATTTATTTAATGTCTCTTATATACCGATGTCCGTTTGCACATCGCATCGGTTTACAGTAAAACATGAACTTTATGGGCGAAGCCCTTACAAGGAACAGATAAATACAGTTAACTTTAGGGCATAGCCCTTAACAAAAACCAAGGAAGAAATACATTGGAGGGGGGTATTGATTTACATACTATAACCTATATATATGTATATATATATATATATATATATAAATAAATATAAACATAAATATTATAACATTTCAAGGTACCAAAATCAGAGGCATTTCGTAATCCAATATTCAGGCCGAGTTCACAAGTGTGGATTGGGGTTATCCATTTCGGAAGTAGTTTATGTGATGGGGGGTGACGTAGGGTAGGCTTGCTGGAAGAGCCAGGTCTTTAGTTTTTTTTTGAAAGTGGGTGTATATGACTCCATGCGGATGTCATGAGGTAAGGAGTTCCAGATAGTGGGACCAGCTAGAGAGAAGGCTCTGCTTATGGTGGAGGAGAGTTTGAAAGCATTAATAGGTTGGGAACGTAGGGTTCCTAGGAGAGCTGTGCGGGTGGGTCTGTTGGAGGTGCGAGGGGTGAGTGGAGGGTTGATCCAATTGAGATTGGAGTGTAGCAGACTTTTGTGGATGATGGAGAGTGCCTTATAAAGAATTCGGGAGTGTATAGGGAGCCAGTGTAGAGAGATGAGTATGGGGGTGATATGGTCCTTCTTTTTGGAGTTTGATAGAATACGAGCGGCAGCATTTTGTAAAAGTTGTAAAGGCTTGGTGTGTGAAGCGGGGATGCCAAGGAGAAGTGCGTTACAATAGTCTATTTTGGATAGAATAATAGACTGAAGTACAGTACGGAAATCCATGAAATGGAGAAGAGGTCTGAGTTTTTTTATTGTTTGAAGCTTATAATAACATTCCTTAATGATAGAGTTAATGAATGATTTAAAAGTCAGGTGATTATCTATAAGTACACCTAAATTGCGAACCTGTGTGGGGAAAGAGGAGGATGAGTGTGTAGGTGGAATGTCTGGAAGAGGTTGCTTGTTAGATATGATTAAAAGTTCAGTTTTTTTGGGATTTAAAGCTAGATGCATGTCATTAAGAAGTTGGGTGATGGAAGAAAGGCAGGATTCCCAGTTATGTAGGGCAGTTTGGAGGGAGTCGGAAAATGGGAAAATGATTTGCACATCGTCAGCATAAATGAAATGCTTGATGTGCAGGTTGGTGAGCAGGGTGGTGAGAGGAAGCATGTATATATTGAAGAGGGTAGAAGAGAGGGAGGAGCCTTGGGGAACACCCTGAGGCAGACTAATGGGGTCAGATTCTTTATTATCCACAAAGACAGTGAAGAAGCGATTTTGGAGATATGATTGTATCCAGGAGAGGGCATTGCCGGAGATCCCAATACTCCTGAGGATGTTGAGGAGGACATCGTGGTTGACTGTGTCGAACGCAGCCGAGATGTCAAGCATGGCAACCAGATAAGAGGAACCTGAGTCAGTCCCTCTGATGAGAGTATCATGAAGGGAGAGCAGTAAGGTTTCAGTACTGAGATGTTTCCTGAAACCATGTAGTGTGGGAGGGAGGATATTGTTTAGTTCAAGGTGATCAGAAAGACGAGAGTTGACTAGTTTCTCGAGGATTTTAGCTAGGAAGGGGAGGTTAGAAACAGGTCTGTAGTTAGACAAGGTAGCGGGGTCGAGATTGGGTTTTTTGAGTAGTGGTTTCACTACTGCTTGTTTTAGGAAATTTGGGACTGAGCCATGTTCTAGTGAGCAGTTCAGGATATTTGATAGAGGTTTGGCAATTACTTTGGGTATTGAAAGCAGGAGTTTCGAAGGAATAGTTTCAGAGGGATGCGATGAGGGTTTCATCCTTTTAAGGATGTTTTCTACTTCGAGGGAGGAGGAAGAGTCGAACGAGGAGAGGGAGACTGAAGCGCTACAAGTCGGTAGGCAAATATTTAAGTTATTATTAGAGAATTGAGTTGTGATGGCGGAGACTTTATTTTTAAAAAATTGGGCTAATTCATTGCAGCGATTTTTTGAAGAGTTAGAAATTTGTTGTGTGTGGGAGGGAGAGGTGAGTTCAGCTACCATAGAGAAAAGGGCCTTGGGATTGTATTGCAAGCCATGTATTTTTTTGGCGTAGTATTCACGTTTGGTGTGAATGATGGAATTTCTATATTCATGCATGCGTTGGTAGTAGATTGTTTTATTAGAGGGGGATTGTTGTTTGCGCCAGGCTCTTTCAGCAGCTCTAAGTTGTGTTTTAAGATTTCTGAGGTACGGATTGTACCAGGGTTTTCTATTTCTGTGGTTCGGGTTTACAGTTTTTGTTATTTGTGGGCAATGCTCATTGGCAATGGAGAGAGTAAAGTTGACCCAGGTGGAGAAGGCGTTTTCTGGGGAAGAGAGGTCAATTTTTTTTTCTAATTCAGCGCATGCTTGTGAGATGGTATCAGTGGAGCAGGCTTTACGAAATTTAAAAGATAATGGCTGTCGTGGTACGGTGGTAGAACTTTGAGGAAGAATAAGTTTAGTCTGGATCAAGTAATGATCTGACCAGGGAACTGCTGTGCAAGAGGGTGGATTGCTGATGTTGATGGGGGAGTTAATAAAAATCAGATCAAGTGTGTGGCCAGCTTTGTGTGTGGGAGAGTTCACAATTTGATGGAAACCCATAGCTTCAAGGGATGATATGAAAGCTTCGCAGGCCGGGGATTGTGGGGAGGTATCAACGTGTAAATTAAAGTCACCTAGGAGAATCGTAGGTATATCATGGGATAGTGAGTTTGCAATAAATTCAATGAGTGGGGATGAGTCTTTCTCTAGAAGCCCTGGGGAGGTATAAATGAGACAGAGCTGGAGTGTGTTGGATTTGAAAAATCCAATTTCGTATTGAATTGGAAGATCGCATTTTTGGGCCAATAGTTGTAAGTCCTTTTTAACAGCTAAGAGGATGCCGCCTCCTCTCTTCTTTTTCCTAGGGATTGAGAAAACATCGTAAGTATCTAAGGGTAATTGGTTGATGAGTGGTGTGTCATGCTGTTTGAACCAGGTTTCAGTGACAGCGCATATTTCTGGTTTCGAATCAGTTAGAAAGTCATGTAGTATATGAGTTTTCTTTGTTAGTGATTGTGCGTTGAAAAGGATAATGGAAATGAGTGAGATACTAATTGCTTGAGAGCGTGTGAGTGTCTTTATGGGGATCAGCCTTCTTTTGTTGAGAGAGATCTTGTGTTTTGAGGTCAGGTGTGTGAATGAGAATGGCTGATTGGAGTGGTGTTCTGGTTGGAAGGCAACAGAGCAGTTGGTGATTAAAGGAGGCATTGTGTCCTGCAAGTGTCTTGCGGTAATAGAGTCAGGAAAGAGTGGGAAGTGAAGTATAATTGCAGCACAAGCAGGGTACAATCCAAGTGACAGGGCAAGTGCATTCAAACAACATACAAACAACATACAGGTATCAGGCATACTACTGACTGCTAATTAATAAGGTAGATTATACAGTCAAAACCTAGATAGTCGATACTTTTATCCGTTGAGAACTAGCAGACTACAATACCATTCGTGCTGCTTAGCCTTGTCTTGCTTGATCAGAGGTGTACGGTGAACTTTGCTGTCCTTTCCGGATGTGGGAAGCGTGATGAGGTGGGTGGAAAGATGTTGCCGTACTCAACGTCCATTTATATGTGGCCGCATATTATAGGAAACAAGTTACAGTGCTTTGGGGCTGTCTGAAGGGACTGCTCGAAGGGGCGCTCAAAGGGGCAGGCCCCTTTGTCGCGCTCCTTCGGCGCGTGACGCTCGGCGCGTGACGCCTAGATTAGCAGGTCTTTTAAAGCCGAGCGCGGGCTGCCTTGATAGGCCGGCTGTCCCTTCTTTTAATTGGTCGGGGTCCGGTGGAGGCGGGGCGTCGGCCCGAAGAGGACGGCGATCCGGCTGCGGGCGAGGTCGGAAAGGCCCAACTGGCCTCGTGGTCGGCGAGGGGACCTGCCTGGGGTAGGAGTGCAAGAATGCTAGGCCTTACCCCGGTGGGTCCTCGGCGCCGATCGCGCAGGCCCTCCCTCCTAACGCTGCGTCGCCGGGACGAAAAGGGGGTAGCTTCGCTTCCGCGGGTGTTTTAAAGCCCAGCGCGGGCTGCCTTGATAGGCCGGCTGTCCCTTCTTTTAATTGGTCGGGGTCCGGTGGAGGCGGGGCGTCGGCCCGAAGAGGACGGCGATCCGGCTGCGGGCGAGGTCGGAAAGGCCCAACTGGCCTCGTGGTCGGCGAGGGGACCTGCCTGGGGTAGGAGTGCAAGAATGTATGTTAACGTCTATCTTACCTACAAGCCAACCATCGCCATACAGGCCAGCTTCAAATTTGCGAAACAGAGCTGATTGCCTGAGTATGAAGGAATCGTGTGCTGATCCCGGAAAGCTGGACATAACCGAGAGGATCCGCATTCCAGCATCACACACCACTTGCACGTTGAGGGAATGGAACTGCTTTCTGTTGCGGTAGGCTGCCTCCGTCTGACGGGGTGGAACGATGGCCACATGAGTGCAGTCAATAGCTCCAATGACATTCGGAAAGCGGGCAATGTCATAAAAACCACGCTTGAGGTCCATCAGGTCCTGTCTGACGCACGGGAATGCTATGTAGTGAGGCATGCAGTCCATAACAGCTTCAATGACCTGGTGCAGACACTGTGAAAAGGTGCTCTGTGCCATCTCACCCACAACAGCTACTGTGGATTGGAAGGAGCCACTTGCTATGAAGTGCAGGGCGGCCAAGAGTTTGGTCAGGCCGGGAATGGCACAGCTCTTTCGTGTTCGAGACTCAAGGGCACCTCGTATGTCTTCATATATTTCCAGGATGGCACGAGCGCTGAGGTGATATCTGCTGATCACAACATCCTCGGGCATACCCAGCAATGAGGTTCGTGGAAGATAGATCCGCTGCCTGTACCCGCAGCGACGTCGATCAACATCCTGGCGTCTGCGTCGGGCCTGCTCAGCCATGGAGTGCACCTGCCCCATACACTGTGAATGTGTAGATGGTGTGGAGAAGATAGACCTACTAAGAACAGGCCTTTTTATTGGGTAGCAGTACCTTTGTAGGTCTGTGGGGATTGGTTTTCCACATTTTCGTTTAACGCGATAATATCGCGGTGCACACTAGGCGCCGCGATACGCTGTATCGCATTTGAAAGAGATTTGTTATTGGCCGCGTTAGGAGCCGCGCTAACAGCGCAGCCCTTTCACGGCACGCTATAAGTCCTCCCTACTTTACATTTGCCCCGCCCCAACTCCGCCCCCTGAATACTTAATTCAAAATTTGCATTCGCAAACCGCGATAACTGCTTTTAGCATGGTTTGCGAATTTTTCGCACGCGATACGGCCGTATCGCGTGCGGTATTTCCTTGGAAAATGAGGCCCTTAGTGTCTGTTCAGATAAGCAAATGCTGAGAAGTGTGGATGCAGATTCAGCTTCTTTGTGGCTTGCCAACCAAAGAGAAAAAGCCCACATCTCCACAGACAATGCTCAATTTTTGTCTTATTTTCACTAAATTTGCCATCATCTTACTGGCCCTATTCCCATACTTGTAAAGCTTACATTGGAAATATAAGATATCACAGCTTTTTGGTGCAAAAGGTCATTCAGCAGGATTTTAATATGCAACATCTGCTGCTTACTCTGCTCCAACAAATCTGTTTTATGGCTGAGTTGACAATCTAGTAACTGTCCTGATCATATTTTGTTTAGCAGTGTATGCTATAATTAGGCCCCTCATGACTGCTTTACCAGCTTCCCATTGTTATGCCTGTCAGACGCAGAGGGCTGCAACTGCGAGTACTCACTGCTTGCTCTATGCTCCTGCCCTCCACGGATCTGCTCGCTGCATGGGCCTGCTTGCACCGCCGCGTTCTTCATGCCTCCTCTCGCGGCATGGACTCCACTACTTCTTACTCCGATGTCCGACCCTCCTAGGCGCTACTTCTTACTCCGATGTTGAGCCCTCCTAGGCGCGCGTGTCACAGGCCCCGCCTTTGAAGCCGCTTCGGCGGGAACCTCGGGGGCATCCCCATTTGATGATGTCATCAGACTCCTGTACTTAAGTTCCATCTTTGCCCCCAGCAAGCCGATGGCAACAAGTTCTGTACGTGTCCTCTATGCCTGCCTCTTGTTCCTGAGACGCCGCTTCCTGCCTGAATCTTGGACCCTGTCTGGCACCCGCTCCTCGGGGGTCAGTGTGTACTCCTATGGGGACTTGCTTCCCTGGCTTACCCTGCTCCTCGGGCTGGCCCCGTGCCTCTTGGGACCTGACCAGCTACCAGCCATACCACTTGGGTCTCTCTTGGAACTACTGCGGCAACTAGTGTGTCTCTCGGCTAGCCTTCCCCGCTCCTCAAAGTTGTGCCTGTGTTCATCAAAACTGTCTGTGCTCTCCTGCTCCTCAGGCCATGCTCACCATTTTAGAAACTACCTTGAGTTCCCCCGCTTCACGGGGTCTGCTTCAGAGTGTACTATCGCTGTCAGCTGTCCTGCTCTTCGGGCCTGCTTCTCTACTACTCAGCTGGCTCTCCTCTGATCTCCAGGTACCTGTCTATGTGAGTGCTGGGATCAGGGTCAGGCTTCCATACCTGATGGGTTAGCCTGCCCTCTCCAGTCTATGCCCACTACGCTGCAGCTCCGCCCCTCGGGCCTGCCCTACCGGAGAATCTCCTGCATGGCATTTCCTGCACCCACCATTCCACTGTCTGCCTGGCGCCCTCTCTCTTTAGACTCTCTCTCCAAGTACTGTCTACAGTCTACTACTCTACGGGGGTCACCTCCTGGTCTCTGGGGATCTCCCCACTACTGTGCCCAGAGCTTCTCGCTACTTCAACACCTCACCTCCTGATGGTGCAGACCTATGGGGCTCCTCCACACGGGCTGTATCAACTCGCACCTCGGGCCAAGGTTCCACATACACACCAATTATAACAGATGGACCCAGCAGAGGTTTCGGCTCTGCAGGCCATTCCTGGCCTGGCACAATGGATCAGCGAACAGCAGAAGTTCTTGGAGTCTCTGGCCGCTGCCATAGACAACCTGAGCTCTCACCTAGATGCTACAGTGACTGCCACTACTATATCTATTAAGCTCAATACCTCTACCTCTTCACTGGCTCCTCAGCTGACCGTGCCGCTGCCAGCACCACCACGCTACTCAGGAAACCCTACCATGTGTCGGGACTTCCTGAATCAATGCTATATGCATTTCTGCTTGCAACCTGCATATTTCCCAGATGTAATCACCAAGACCACGTACATTCTGGCTCTTTTGGAAGGTAAAGCCCTGGCCTGGGCATCACCCCTCTGGGAGAGAGCATATCCCATCCTTCGGGATCTTCCAGGGTTCTTGATTCGGTCCGTCTTTGAAGACCCCGGCCGGCGTGCCGTCTCTGGGTCAGCTCCCCTTCACCTTCAGCAGGGCTCTCACCCTTTAATGGTTTACGTCATTGAATTTCTGACACTTGCGTCAGAGTTGCATTGGGACTCCGACTGTCTGCGCTCTATCTTCCTGGAGGATTTGAGTTCTCGCATAAAGGATGTATTGGCTGCTTGTGAATTGCCCACCTCCTCGGACTCTCTCATTGACTTCACGGGGTGCATTGACCGTCACTTAAAAGAAAGCTCTCTTGAATCCAGAGCTACCTGGAATCCGACTTCAGGACCATCTCAAGCTCAATGTTCATCCTCTCCTAAACCAATCACTCCACCCATTCCGGCAGAGGAGAAACCCATGCAAATGGGTAGGAGTAGATTCTCTTCCAAGGAACGTCGCCATTGACAGCAGTTTGGCCTTTGCTTATACTGTGGTCAACCAGGGCATGCCATTGCCTCATGTCCAGTCTGTCCGGGAAACTTCCAGGCCTAGGATCTGCTGGAGGACTTCTCCTAGGCCTGACCTCACCATCTCCTCCACTGAGCGTTCCCATCTCCATCCGAATGAACAACCAGGAATTCCACACCTTAGCCCTGGTGGATTCCGGGGCTGGAGGGAACTTCATCTTGAAGCAGCTCACCGAGCACCTGAAGATCCCCACCATTCGCTCTCCAGTTCCCTTGCTTCTCTCGTCTATCCACGGGGAACCGCTGTCTGGTGAGGTCATGCACACCACTGCTCCCGTCCAGCTATGCACAGGAACCTTGCATGAGGAATCGATTTCATTCCACATCTTAGACAAGGCCATCCACCCGGTTGTTTTGGGATTACCCTGGCTTCAGAAGCACATTCCGCAGTTCAAGTGGACTACCCTACAGCTCTCCCAGTGGGGTTCGGCCTTTCACCAGAACTGTCTGGAATCCATCTCACCATTGCCTTGAATGACGACCATTCCCTCTCTGCCCGTCCTTCCACCGCCATATGGGCTCATCAAGACTGTCCGCACTCTCCTGCTCCTCGGGCCGCGCTCACCATTTTTGAAACTACCTTGAGCTCCCCCACTCCACGGAGTCTGCTTCAGAGTGTAATATTGCTGTCAGCTTTCCCGCTCTTCAAACCTGCTTCTCTACTGCTCAGCCAGCTCTCCTCTGATCTCCGGATACCTGTCCATGTGAGCTGCTGGGATCGGGCTTCCCTATCTGGTGGGTTAGCCTGCACTCTCCTATCTATGCCTACTATGCTGCAGCTCCGTCCCTCGGGCTTGCCCTACCAGACAATCTCCTGCATGGCTATTCCTGCACCCACTGTTCCAGGTCTGCCTGACGCCCTCTCTCTTTAGACTCTCCCTCCAAGTACTGTCTACAGTCTGCTACCCTACAGGGGTCACCTCCTGGTCTCTGGGGATCTCCCCACTACTGTGCCCAGAGCTTCCCGCTACTCCAACACCTCACCTCCTGATGGTGCGGATCTGTGGGGCTCCTCCCTACAGGCTGTATCAACTCGCACCTCAGGCCAAGGGTCCACATACACACCAATCATAACACCCACATTAAGGTTGGAGAAGTCTGAGGTAAATTATTCTCAGCTCTATAAGCTTTCCATCTATTTTGCAGATATTTATGAAAATTCCTATCTAGATAAAATCCTGGGCTTAATCTCCAATTGCGCCCCTTAGGAACAGGATCACCCATGTCCAACCTCACACATATTGGAACATGGTCGGACACAGAGATGGTGCCTATCTGTGCAGCCCAGACTTTGTGGAACAAACCAGTGCCACTAATACATAGTCCAAATGGGAATAAGTATTACGTAGATTAGAATAAAATGTGTAATCCCCCTCACCTGGGTATAATGGTTGCCAAACATCGACAGTGTTAATTTCCTCACAGGCAAAGTTTACCCCTCTAAATCCCTCATCATGCTTCCTATCCTTTGGCAGTTTGCAATCCAACATTTTATCTGCTACCACATTAAAATCTTCACCCATAATAATAGAATATTCAGGAAAATTTAGCAAACGTGCCACCATGCTCTGAAAAAAAAAAAAGAATGAGTGTATCCATTAGGAGCATAAATATTGTAGAATGCTAGCTTTTTATTGTTTAGGAGCACTATGACAAAGCACCCCTCTTCATCCATAATATGTTTATCTACTTGGAAAGATAGCTGCCTATGTATTAAAATGGTTACCCCTCTTTGCCTATGGGAATAAGAGGATGAGTAACACTGCACCATCCAATCTTGCTTTAACTTCTTGTGTTCAAATTCTGAGAAATGGGTTTCTTGAATGAAAACTATATCCGCTTTCATTCTTTTAAAGGCACATGAAAATTTCTTATATTTTATGGTAGAGAGTACTCCAATCACATTTAAAGTCACTACGTTGATCTGTGTCATTGTATTATTTAGTCTGTATCTGCCATGTACCACCCATAGGTTGGTAACACATCCCACGACAGACTCTGAACATCCCCCAGCCTGGGTATCCACTATCCAGTCAAGATATCCCTCTGCTCCTTACAGATATCCCCTCCAAAACATCACTTAGCCACCATCCCTCCACAACAAGTACCATCAGCTCACCAGCAACCACAAGCACACATGCTTACACATCCATGACGCAACCCTCCCAATCCCCCCTCCCTTTCCCCTTATGCTCTCTAAGGAACTACCTCCCCAGTATACCTAGCAACATTCTAAGGCATGCCCTAGCTGCTCCCTGGCAAATACATATTAAAACTGACACTGTGCTACTCCTCTACTGTGCATCTCTCCCACTATCTTAAATGTACCCTGAAGTTACCCATGTAAGAAAACATCTGCTCCCTTCCTGTAGATCAAAAGAGTACATAGACTTCCTCAGATTATGCAACTACATTGAGGAGCACCCAACCATATATAATTGAGATAGGAAAAATCCAGTGCCCTCCACATCAGTGCAGAAAAAACACAGAGAAGGGAACAAAATCAAGGGATGAAGCCCCTTCGGCTAATAACAAAATGTAAACCAACATGATTTTCAAGTCCCATGGAACGTCGCCACCTTATAATCATTATCCATGTCATCAGCAACATAAAGTTCTGTTGAGTTAATGGACACTTATAATGCAGCCTATCGTAACTGAACTTACCTATAGGATTCACCAATGATGTCACAAAGGCTTGCACTTCTTTCTTATTGTGGAGAAACAGCATTTTTCCCTGATTCTGGAGCCAGATGTTTGCAGGAAACAACAGCAATCATGACATCCCTTTCTTATACAGCTCTGTACAAAAGTGGTGCCATTTTGCCTGGCTGTCATGCAATATGAGCCAAGTACTCATTGAACAGAAGCACTCTGTGCTCATCACAGCCGAGTGTATTTTATTTCTGTATGCCCACAGCAGCGCCATTTTATGGTTCCAATTAAGGATTCTTGTCATGATCGGTCACGACTGATTATCCTTAATTGCAGGCTGCCACTCTATGAACCCACTCACACTGCAGGCCTTTCTTGTCCCCAGCCAGACCCAACTGCTTTGGGAGCCAATGCTCTATCAGCTTGAACAAGTCAGCACCTTGAATAGTTTCTGGTATACCTATCACCCACAAGTTGTTTCTGCACTGATGATTTTCCTGATCCTCTGCATGTTCAACTAATTTAGCATTTTTGGCTTACAGAACTGTTATCTACCTTTCGAGCTGCAGTGTTGTGGCGTCTTGAGAGGAAATACACAGTTCCGCTGCATCTCTTCATCTCGCATGCCCCTCTAGGCCCTTCTTAATATCTTCAATAGTTACTTGCAGCTTAATCAGGCATTCATCTATAGCCATAGTAACATTTTTGGAAATCTGCAAGACCATTTCCTCTGATAATGCCAGCAAGTTCATATCGCCACCGTTTACTTCTGTGTTCACCATTCTGTCAACATCAGCTTTCACTTTATCTCGTGTGACACATGGCATTTTGGTGCTCATAACACTACAGTACGTGGTGCAAATTATCACAAAAATTACCTCTGAAGCACAACAGATTCTTACAAGGTTATAACCCACAAAGGAGAAACCCAGAGAACTTGGATACCTTTTCGGTAGGGAGAACTAAAGGAGCTCTCACCCCTGTGACCTCTCAGCTATCCGCCATAACTGGAAGTCTGATGTAGGTTTCTAGTTATGCAAACTTATCTCAGAGATTACCAAACTGACACCATATGTGGCACCATGTGCAGTGAGAATGGCCAGAGAATAGAACCAGGCTAGGCTCTGGCTGAATATTCAAGAACTTTATTAAGACACAACAGAAAAACCCTCTGCCTATCTTCACAGAAAAGCAGTATCATAATTTACTGTCTCTTGGTCTGGGCCTTTCCTAAGGTTCCTCATGTTTTTCCCATGGTCTCCTGGGTCTGGCTAATAATACACCTTTCCAGGGGCCCCTCCGGGCTGAGGATTCCTTGTTGTCTGGGACTTAAGGTGGACCAGGCCAGGTCTCTGGATCCAGTCCTTTAAGGTATTCTGGACTTTTCTTGTGTATTCTCTACACTACTCTTGATGGAAACATAGGGGTAACCTGCATGGAGTGGCAGTTGCTACCATAAGAAGCTTGCTGGACCATTTGGTCTTTTTCTGCTATCATTACTATGTTACTGTGATTCCAGGCAATCCCTGCAGTTACTCGGGTGAGATCCTGCATCCCTTGGCTGTGCTCTTGTGCTTGGTAAGTGCATCCTATTTTTTGTCTTTTAGTGCATGTCTTCTCCTTTGGCAGGTTTCTCGGTGGCACTGGCTGCAGGTACATAATTCTGATTCTAACAGCTCCTCCTATTTTTTTCCTTTTTGTCCTCTTCAGGTTCCTCAGTGAGTCCTGTGCCTGCTGGTGGAGTACTTCATCTAAATTTATTTGCCATGCTTTCTCTCCTGCAGGTTCATCTGATCACCAGTCCATGCTGCTTCTGCTGATAACCACTCTATTTTTTTCTTGCAAGTTCCTTTGCTGTAGTTGCTACTGATTGAGATGGTGGTGCTTCAGCTCCTGCTCTTCCTCCTGGTGAAGATTCATCTTCTACTACTGCTGTCCTGCTGTTCATTTGGCTTCTGGTCCTATCTGTGCAGTATGTAAGTATCCAGCTATGGTTTTCTTTTCTTACAGGTTTGTTCCTTCTTAGAGGACACTGGAGGGGGGGGGGGGGGGTGTCTAAGTACTCTGACTTTAGTTTTTCACCTTTGTTTTCATTCTATTTTCGCAGGTAGGTGCCCTGCTGCTAGTTTTGGAGAAGGTGGTTCAGCTCCTGCTCTTCCTTCTGATGAAGATGCTTCTTCAACTCAGCTGTTCTTCTGCTTCAGGTTCCATCTGTCCTGCCATTGATGGCTACGGCTCACTCCCTGCTCCTGTTACGATTCCTTCTGTAGCTGTGCCACAGGAGGCCTCTCACCTTTCCTCTGGAGGCCGCTCTGAAGCCTGGGTCTCGCCTGAGTATTTGCCCGGATCCTGCTCCACAGCCTGGGAGGCCTTCGGTGTCATTCGGTGCCTACCTGAGGCCTGCTCCACTGCAGCCTGGAAGTTCTAGTTTGGGCCACGTCCTTCTTCTTAAGGGGCGAGCCTGCGGCTTCTCTCCATTATTATAGCACCAGTGAGGGACGGACCATCTGGACTCCTCCCAGGGATTTGCCTGCTCCTGGGGTATAAAAGCTCTTCTCTAGCACTCATGCATTGCCTTGCATTGGAGTTCTTTGCTCCTGGAAGTCCTGCCTTCCAGCGCTCCATCAGGCCTTTGTCCCCATGTCCTGTGATGCCTGGTTCCTGTTGTCCATGTCTTGCTTTCGTTCCTGATGTTCCAGATTTCCTGATGTTTCCTGATGTAGATTCCTGATGTTCATGTCCCAGTCCCTGCTTCAGACTGCCGGAGTGCAGTACCCTGCTTCAGACTGTCGGTGTGCAGTACTTTGCCTACGACTGCCGGTGTGCAGTAGCTTGCTTCTGATTCCTTGTCTTCAGTACCTTGTTCCTTCCTACGCTGGTCCCACTCCTGCGGGTGTAGGACAGGGTAGTCCGTGACCAGACCGGTGGTATTGGCTGTGTAGGGTGCCCTGAGAGACAGTGCCAATGACTTATCCTTCCCAGCCCTCGCCCTGACCCGAATCTACGTCTACAGTACCTTGTTTCTGAGTCTACATCTACAGTACCTTGTTCCACAGCCTTCGTCTACAGTTCCTGAACTTTCGTCTGCCCACGCCCTGAGTCCGGCCTGCTGCCTCTTGCCATCATGGCGGCAGGTCCGAAAGGGCTGGGAACGATCGGAGGAATGTTCACTACCAACTTCCTATAGTTGGTTCCAAAGGCATGCAGGTCCGGCCGGGGGTCAGCCGGTCCGTTTCCGCCCATCCTTGGATGCGCCTCACCTACCTTGGCGCTGCCTTGGACTCCTCTAGGGCCGTGCCGGGGCCCAAGGGCACACTTTCTTTAAAGGGGACCACTCTCCTAGTGCTCCCATAACAGCTCCTGCACTTACTATACTTGTTGTAGAGAAGTATTTAACCGGCTACATTTCCTTCACTATTCATGCAGGTCTGAGCAACTCTCACTTTTGTTTTTCTTTCATTTTTGCAGGTGGGTGCTGCAATCTTATTATTATTAGTTATGACATGCAAGAGGTCCTGAATTCACTTTCCCAGGACAGTGGCTAGAGTAGAAGAGACACGCAAAGGCAGGTATTTGTATAATAAGAATACTTTATATGAACATGCAAGCTTATTACAAAGTAATTTTACAGAGAATAGTGCAGCTGCCATACAGAAAGGGAAAAGTGTGAGAAGTGAGAATCGGTTGTGAAAGGCTAAGACAAAAGGCTTCTGAAAGAGGAAGAAGAGGTTGTGTGTATGTGGATATTCCTTTAACAGTCTAGGATGGCTCTATAATGTAATCAAGAGACAAAGGGATGAAATTAAGGATATGAGCTCTTTACCTAAAAGTCAAAAGCATATTTCCTTCAAGTTATGCCTTCTTGTTTAGTGATCATGCTTGATAGTTTTAACCTTTGTTAGACAAAGGCTATAATTAGTAGAGATGTGAATCGTGTCATCGATCGTCTTAACGATCGATTTCGGCTAGGAGGGGGAGGGAATCGGATCGTTGCCGTTTGGGTTTTTAAAATATCGTGAAAATCGTGTAAATCGAAAACCGGCACACTAAAACATCCCTAAAACCCACCCCGACCCTTTAAAATAAATCCCCCACCCTCCCGAACCCCCCCAAAATGCCTTAAATTACCTGGGGTCCAGTGGGGGGGAGGGCGGGAAAACCGGCACACTAAAACAACCCTAAAACCCACCCCGACCCTTTAAAATAAATCCCCCACCCTCCCGAACCCCCCCAAAATGCCTTAAATTACCTGGGGTCCAGCGGGAGTCCGGAACGACCTCCTGCAGTCGAATCGTGTTGTCTATGGCCGGCGCCATTTTGCAAAATGGCCGGCGCAAAATGGCGCCGGCCGTAGACAACACGATTTGACTGCAGGAGGTCATTCTGGACCCCCGCTGGACTTTTGGCAAGTCTTGTGGGGTCAGGAGGCCCCCCCAAGCTGGCCAAAAGTCCCTGGCGGTCCAGCGGGGTTCCGGGAGCGATCTCCTGCCGCGAATCGTTTTTCCGTATTTTGCAAAATGGCGGCGCAAAATGGCGCCGGCTGTAGATAACACGATTCGACTGCAGGAGGTTGTTCCGGACCCCCGCTGGACCCCAGGTAATTTAAGGCATTTTGGGGGGGGTTCAGGAGGGTGGGGGATTTATTTTAAAGGGTCGGGGTGGGTTTTAGGGTTGTTTTAGTGTGCCGGTTTTCCCGCCCTCCCCCTTCCCCTCCCCCTTCCCCCGATTTACAATTTTTTGACGATAAATCGGGGGAATTGTTATTGTATCGTGGCTCTAACGATTTTTAACGATTTAAAATATATCGGACGATATTTTAAATCATCAAAAAACGATTCACATCCCTAATAATTAGGTCATTTTGTATTTCTTTGCATTCCTTGAGATGACTGGATCAGTCTTCAGGCATATATTCAATTCAACCTTACGAATTTGCCTCAGTGTCTTATCAAACATGGAATTGCCTCCAACTGAGGGTTTCTTTCTTGTGGAATAATTTACAGGAGAATCTGTTCAGGCCTGACTAGATCGTTAGGTATATGTGTATAGTATATCATACAATACATGTAGGCCCAAGCTAATTTACATTGACTAGGAAAGGCAGTTAATTTCTCTTAGTGTCTGGGTGTGTGTGCCTTACTTTGAAAGAAAAGATGGTTAATTTCTTTTAACAGTGGCAGTTGGGAAGTTCCCATTCCCCCTCAAACCCCAGAAATACAATATAATATATTAATGAATCAACACCATTTTAAGTGGAAAAGTCAGGGCTACAGCTTTATTACAATGTTTACAATGCAACAACTGAGCTTCCTTTCCTCGCCCAGCCGACCTTGAGGGTGTGCAGGCCTGCGCGATCGGCGCAAGGAACCCACCGGGGTAAGGCCTTAAACTTACACTTACCCCAGCGGGTCCGCTCGGCCGTCCACGAGACTCCCTCCGGGGCCTACCTGAAACCTCCGCCTTCCAGCAGCAGCGCTCCGCCCTCCCTGATCGAGCCTGCCTATCCGGGGATCGCACACAGCAGCCAATCAGGACTCCCTCCTCCGGGATCTAAAGACCAGCTGCGTTCGGCGCCGCTTCCTTTCCTCGCCCAGCCGACCTTGAGGGTGTGCAGGCCTGCGCGATCGGCGCAAGGAACCTACCGGGGTAAGGCCTTAAACTTACACTTACCCCAGCGGGTCCGCTCGGCCATCCACGAGGCTCCCTCCGGGGCCTACCTGAAACCTCCGCCTTCCAGCAGCAGCGCTCCGCCCTCCCTGATCGAGCCTGCCTATCCGGGGATCGCGCACAGCAGCCAATCAGGACTCCCTCCTCCGGGCTCTAAAGACCAGTGCGCCCCTTCGTGCAGCCCCGTAGGGCTTAACCAGAACTCTTTCCATAAGGATTCAATTATTAAATCTTGCTCACCCGTCAACCTCATGTTTTGCCTTCTGCCTTCTATTCTCACTAAACCTGCATTAGACCCTCCTTCCCCCTTCCATCTATGCAATTAGCTTTTCATTCCTAAGGCTTGATCTCAGGACCTCCACTGCACCCCACCCTTGTTACCTTGCAAGCCAGTGCAACATAAGACTCCCTGTGGAGCATTGCATCAATCTAAGTCAATTTAACACAGACTATAGTGCCCCCCCATCAGCACTACAGTTGGCCCCTGCTCCCATATTCCTCCAAAATGGCTACTTTTCCCATCCACAAACTCCGATATAATTTCCACAGACCTTCAGTACGCTTCCACTCTCAATCACACCGGCAACACTGCTTCCTCCTCCCAATCATGCTCACGCCTTTCACGCAACTCCTAGGCATCTCAACCATCGCCCTGCTACTGATCAATTCACAATCCCTATCCAAAAAAACCCTCATCCTAAATGACCTACTCATTGATGAAAAACCGGATCTCTGCGCTATCACAGAGACTTGGTTAAAGGACACTGACTCCGTACTGATCAATCAACTTCCAAACACAGAATACGACATTCACTCCATTCCCAGACCGAAAAAAAGAGGCGGGGGATTACTTCTAGCTGCAAAGAAACACCTTAAGCTTAAACATCTCCCAGTCTCTTTCCCTCCCAAATACGAAGTAGGCCTATTCAAGTCCCCATTCCTTCAAGTATGCCTTATATACACCCCCCCCCCCCCCCCCCCCCCCGGGCGTATTAGAGACTGACATCTCACCCATCATTGAATGTATTGCAGCAAACATCACCAGAGACATACCTGCCATAGTCCTTGGAGACTTCAACCTCCATATCGATTCACGCCCCCTCTCTCACAGCTGCGAAACCCTGCTCTCTTCTCTTAACGCTATGGACCTACATCAAATCATAACCAGCCCCACACACAAAGCTGGCCACTCCCTCGACCTCATCTTCATGAACTCACTCCTCATCCCTCAACGTACCACTTACACTCCCGTTCCCTGGTCGGACCATTTTCTTATTAAAACCTCCTGCACTATCAAGAACACACCCAAGCAACATAACACATAAACTACAATTCAATTTAGGAAAATCTGTCCCAGAGATGACCTCATCGACACCCTCACTGAAAACCTCAAAAAAAATCTAGACCTCTCAGACTCCCAAACTGCCATCACCTCTTGGAACCACATCACTAAAGACACAGCCAACTTACTTTGCCCTCTAATAACAAAAGAGATTCAACCCCCCAACAAAACAAAGCAACCCTGGTACACACCTGAACTAAAACTCCAAAAACACAATCTCAGAACTCAAGAAAAGATTTGGCGTAAAGATCCTTCTACCACGCAACTTGCCAAATACAAAACTCTTTTGCATGACTACAGAACTAACACTCTCCAAGCCAAACGTGACCACTATGCCATCAAAATTCACAACTTTCAATACAACCCAAAAGCCCTTTTCTCTATAATAACCAACCTCACCATGACATCTCCCAATTCAACTCCATGCGAAGACCCCCACACTAAATGCAACCAACTTGCACAATATTTTCACAACAAAATTGCCACCATTGGCTCCCGCTTTCCCTCTTCTCCTTCACCAACCAAATTCACCCCTAATGTCATTGACTACAAATGGATACATTTGAAAGTACCTCTTCCTCTGAAATCTCTACAATACTCAAGAAAATGCGACCTGCCACCCACCCCTCTGACATGATCCCCTCCAAAATGCTGTTGACAATCCCAGATAGCATTTCCCAACCTCTAGCTGATATCATCAACTCCTGCTTATCCTCTGGAGATGTTCCCTCCCAGCTCAAATCAGCCATAGTAAAACCCATCCTTAAAAAACCAAAACTTGACCCTTCTGACTTATCCAACTACCGACCCATCTCCAACCTCCCCTTCATCGCCAAAGTACTTGAAAAATCTGTCAATACCCAACTGTCAGACTACCTAGACCAGCACCAGATACTCTATCCTTCTCAACACGGCTTTAGAAAGCGCTTCAGTACTGAAACTCTACTGCTCTCCCTCAACGACCTTGTCATCAGAGGCTTTGACAAAGGTCACTCTTTCTTTCTGGCCCTTTTAGACATTTCCGCTGCCTTCGACACTATTAACCACGCTATATTACTCGACAGGCTAGCTGACATTGGCATCTCTGGGACCCCTCTCCGCTGGTTCAAATCTTACATAAGTGACAGACAATTCAAGGTAAAAATTGAAAACCACGAATCTGAGCCAATCGACATCACAAGGGGTGTCCCCCAAGGCTCCTCCTTATCATCCACCCTCTTTAACATATACCTCCTCCCCCTCTGCCAGCTACTCTCAAATCTCGACCTTCCACACTTTGTCTACGCAGATGACGTGCAAGTCCTTATACCCATCACTGACTCCATCGCCAACGCATTAAAAAGATGGGATAATGCCCTCTCATCCATCAACTGTCTACTCACACAACTCAACCTAGCCCTAAATCCTAATAAAACAGAACTTATGATCATTTCACCCCAACCCATCAATCCTCTACCCACCTCCTCAGCCAACTCCCCCCTTGCTCCCCCAGTCCTCTCGCAAGCCGTAAGAGACCTAGGAGTTATTCTTGACCCTCAATTCAGCTTACAGAAATTCATCTCCTCCACCCTCAAAGACTGTTACTATAAATTACACACCCTCAAAAAACTTAAACCCATCCTGCACTTCAACGACTTTTGGACAGCCTTACAAGCCCTAATATTATCTAAAATTGACTACTCAAATGCCCTACTCCTAGGTCTCCCGAAAAACAGCCTTGCCCCCCTGCAGTTGCTGCAAAATGCAGCTGCACGCGTATTGACAGGCACCCGTAGAAAAGAACATATTACACCCATTCTGAAGCAACTTCACTGGCTCCCCATCACAGCTAGAATTCAATTCAAAACTCTTACCCTTATCCACAAAGCCATACACAATCCTGACATGCCTTGGTTCCCTGACAGCTTACACCTCCGTGCCTCTTCCAGACCCACCAGAACTCCCTACACCGCAAACATTCACACTCCCTCTCCCAAACTCTTCCATCTCACAGCCACTAAACAACGTGCAATATCCCTAGCTGGTCCATCTTTATGGAACACCATGCCCACCCACCTACGCCTTGAGAAATGCCCTAAAACATTCAGACAGAATCTCAAGACCTGGCTGTTCACACGAGCCTACGCATGAGCCACACTTCCCTTCTCTGCTATTCCCCCATGCCTATTCTTTCGCCACCCCTACTGAATTCCCCCCTCAATTCTCTCCTCCCAGTACACTATTTTACTTTTTCCTGTATTTAAGCATGATATTTTGTATGTAAATATTTGTACAGTTTAAAAAAAAAAAATTAGTTTCCCTTACCCCTCCACATCCCCTCCCTTAATATCTCCCCAGTTTCTATGTAAAACCTCCTCCCTCCACCCCTTCCCCCCCTTTTGCCCCCCTCCCCTCTAGTTCTTTTATCAGTTGCACTGTAAAGCCCTGTTGGCCAATTTATTGTTCTATGGAAACCGATGTGATGTTTTCTTAACAAATGTCGGTATATAAAAAAAACTGTAAATAAATAAATAAATAATAAATAAATATACCTGAGTCAAACTAACGTTAATACATACCATTCTACCTGACTAGCCATGGATTGGCTAGGCTAGTCCATTCCATCTTTTGCCTACCATGGAGCAAGCAAGGCCATCTGCTTCGGGCTGTGGTCCCTCTTGACAGACTAGCCCACCCCTGTGGCTTCCAGGAGGTTGTCCACCACATTGCCGTAGGCCAGCCAGCATGTTCAGATACTCCCCAACTGCTTCACCTTTCTCACCCATGCCACCAGCCCACAACAGGAGTCCACCTGGTTCCCCCATGTGGCTATAGTAGTCCCACGTGGTGAGTTCTGCTGCTTCCCAGCAGCTCTTACTGCACCATTGGCTCGGGAACCCTGCTCTCCCTGTCAATCTGCAACAGACCGATACAACATGCTCCAAAATTACATCAACATGTTACCATCCTAATGGGTAGAAGGGTGGGTTTCCACAGCAGAGAAGAGGCAAGGGGCCTCCTGTCCATTTCTGCCTCTTACAAGCTGTAGAGAACAGGCATGTTTTACATGGATTTCTGAACTGTAGAGTAATCATCTGTTAATATAAAAGCTAGATTGCATTCCATAAAACAGGACTTGCATAAGAAAATGCTCTCTACTTAGTTTCAGATCATTTAACATCTGAGATCTTAAGCAGAGCTTGTTGGAAGCGTATAATGCCCAGCCTGGCTGATAGGAACAGATATTTTCTATAGGATAATATCTTGTACATGCAGGTAGAATACAATCTATTTTTATCATAGTTTAAAATCAGTTTTACAGGAAACAAATGAAGAGCTTAACCATTGGTTAGTTATGTTCATAAATCTTTGTCCCATAATTAGATGGACTGTGATGTTTTGTACCACCTGCAGCCTATATAGCTGATATTTAGGCAGTCCTGCTAGCAGAGAATTGCAATCAATCAATTTGTGTTTCAAAATAACTTATTGGATACTCCAATAGGGTTCTTTTAGAGATATTCCCCTGTAGAAGTCTCTATTTTGTGGTGAAAAAACAGGCCTGTGTTAAGAGTTTATTGCACAAAATTTAATCACATAGAGGTCCATATTCAAAAGCCATTTAGACTGATAACATAATAATTATCCATCAAAATGGCTTACCAGGCTATATTCAGGCCTTATCCAGTTAAATCCTATCTGGCTAATAAGTTAGGAAGCTAGAATTTAGCTGGATAAGTTAAGGGCAGTCCAGGGACATAACTGGGAGTAGTTGAGTTAGCTGGCTAAGTTAATTGGCTAACTCTAACTAATAACTAACTAATAACTCCACTCACCAAACAGAAATCTCCAATCAGCGAACAAAGGCTTACTGAGAATCCCACCATCCTGTCACAAACTCATCTCAACCAGGAACAGAGCCATAACGGATTGCTAACTCCTCCCCTTGGATCAGCTCTCCCAAGGGGAGGAGATAGCAATCTGTTAGTTCTCACCCCGCCAGGAGGGCGGAGTTAGCAACTGTTATGGATCTGGCTGCTGGATACTCCTGTAGCAGGAGGAGTTAGCAAACTGTTGTAGATCATTCCTCGAGAAGAGAGGGGTAGCAATCTGTGAGTGATGTAACCGCCAGGGAGGCGGACGTAGTCTTTTTTGTAGAATGCTGTTTCCCCAAGGAGAGGAGCTAGTGATATGTAATACTCCGTAGGCGGAGTTAGTGGTCTGATGTGGGATGGTCACATAGGATGGCAGTCGGTATGATACCGCTCTAGTAGTGTAAGGAATAAACACTTAGTGGAAATGGTGAATCCTTGGGCCAATGGCAGATGCAGCGCTCCCAAGTGGAGATCCTGAGAGGGACCACCGGCTAGGCTGGAGTATTGAGACAAACACAGATAGTTCTTTATTAGACTGGAAGTAGAACCACCAGAGGTGGCAGTAGTGAGCTGATGTGCCCGGCAGGGCTGAAGTCCCTCAGATACTGGAATTGCGATCTCTGGGTTGCTGAGCTGTAGCGAGAGACTATAGGTAGTGAGTAGACAGGGTATGCTGGATACATTTATTTATTTATTTGTTTTTATATACCAACATTAAACATGAGTATCACATCGTTTTACATGTTAACCTTGTGATAATGTGACGGTGGTCATATTATCTTTACATTGTAATGATATGAATAACACAACTATGTATTGATTTAACAGTTGAAAACATTATGAATAACACAACTATGTATTGATTTAACAGTTGAAAACATTATAACATTGATTAACAAATGTTAATAAATTTCTTAACATTGTCTTTAACATAGCTGAATGTAAGTGTTGAGGTATGTTGTTTGATTGGGATGTTAAGAGGTCTCTTGGTGGGTTGTGAGATTTCTTGGAGGGAGTAGGGATGGATCTAAATAGTGTGGGTTAATTGTTGTTGGGATAGGCTTTTTGGAAGAGCCAGGTTTTTAGGGCTGTCTTGAAGTTCTGTGGAGATGGTTCAGTTCGGAGTTTTGTTGGTAGTTTGTTCCACAGAGCGGGGCCTGCTATTGAAATTGCACGTTCTCGCGTTGAAGTGAGGTGAGCTTGTTTGATGGAAGGGATTTTTTTTTTTTTTAATTTAAGGTTTTTATATACCGGCATTCATGATACAATCACATCATGCTAGTTTACAGTTAAACAGGGGTGCAAATACATTAAAACTGAAAACAAGTGCAAGGAAATTGCAGTTACAAATAACAAGGGAGATCGAACTGGGAGAGAAAGGGAAATAAAGAAGTAGATTAACATCGAACTAGTGGCGTAGAGAAATACTGAATTGGATTAACATCTTGTGGTGTTATTTACAAGGGCAGCTGTGATTGAGTTGTGGAAGTTGATGAGGCAGCAATTAGGAGGGGTCCGGAAAAGCTTGTTTGAATAACCAGGTCTTAAGTCTTTTTCGGAAAGTTGAGAGGTAGGGCTCCTGTCGGAGATTCGGAGGGATGGAATTCCAGAGTGCTGGTCCAGCTGTTGAGAAGGCCCGTTCTCTTAAAGTTATGTGTCGAGTGAATTTGATATGAGGTACTTGGAGGGATCCTCTGTAGGCTTCTCTGGTGGGTCTTGTGGAGTGATGATGGCTGAGCGGGAATTGTAAGTCAAGTGTTGTAAGGTGGTGGATGGATTTATATATGATGGTGATGGATTTGAAGATGATTCTGAAGTGTATAGGGAGCCAGTGTAAGTGTTTTAGGATCTGTAATATGTGGTCTTTTCTCCTGGTGTTGGCGAGAATTCTTGCCGCAGCATTCTGGACCATCTGTAGAGGTTTAGTGTATGATGATGGGAGGCCTAGTAGGATGGCATTGCAATAATCAATCTTTGAGAAGATTAAAGTTTGTAGTAATGTTCTGTAATCATTAGAGTGAAATAGAGGTTTTATCCTTTTCAGAACTTGGAGTTTGTAGAAACTGTCCCTGGTTGTGCGGTTGACATGCTTTCAGATTCATCCTGTTATCAATTATAACTCTTAAGTATCTGACTTGGGTGGAGAGTGGGATAGCTGGAGGAGAAGAGGAGGTGTTGCTGATTTCTGGGGAGATGAGCAGTAATTCTGTTTTTGCAGCATTTAATACGAGATTTAGGCTGGCAAGAAGGCTCTTGATTTTTTGAAGGCACGATTCTCAATGAACGAGAGTTTTAGAGAGGGATTCTTTAAGGGGAATCACTATCTGGACATCGTCAGCGTAGAGAAAGTGTTTAAGATTTAGATTTGTTAGGAGCTGGCATAGCGGAAGGAGGTAAATATTGAAGAGCGTGGGTAATAGGGCAGAACCCTGAAGGACTCCTACAGGTGATTCATGGTGGGGGGATTCTTTATTGTGGATTTTAACTTTGTAGGATTGAGAGTAGTCCAGTGCTTTTAGAATGTAGGTTTCTTTGAGAGGTGTATGGATGAAGGGTGTCCTTAAGCCAGTTGGTCTTTTCATTATAGATGGATTTGTGCATGAGGGTAAGGGTTTTATACTGGATTCTGTGTATGACGGGAAGCCAATGGAGTTCTTTCAGTATGGGGGTTGTGTGTGGAGCGCTTGCTGTTAGTGCGGGATCTGGCTGTTGCATTTTGTAGTAGCTGGAGAGGCTTGAGAGTGGAAGCTGGGAGTCCTAGGAGGATGGAATTACAATAGTCGAGTTTAGACAGCATGAGGGCCTGGAATATTGACAGATAGTCTTGGGTGAGTAGTAGGGGTTTGATTTTTTTTAGGAGTTGTAGTTTGAAATAGACCTCTTTTATTATTGTATTTATGAAGGTTTTTAGATTGAGCTCTGTGTCTAGTGTGATGCCTAGGTTTCTTACTGTTGTGATAATTTGGCTTTCGATTTGATTGGAGGAATGGCTTTGGATATTCTATGTGGGGGGATAATTGGAGATGTGTAGGATTTTAGTTTTTGTGTGGTTAAGGGTGAGTGATATTTGTGCTAGGAGTTTTTTTATTTGAGTCATGATGGAGTTCCATTGAAGGAGGGTGTTCTGGAGGTCTTCTTTCGTGGGGAGGAAGATCTGGACGTCATCGGCGTATACAAAGTATTGTAGGCCCAGGTCTGTGAGGAGTTTGCAGAGTGGGAGCATGTAAATGTTGAAAAGGGTGGAGGACAGGGATGATCCTTGGGGAACGCCATGTGGGATTGGTACTGTTTTGATTCTTTGTTGTTGAAGGTGACTTTGTATGATCTGTTTGCTAGGTAGGAGCTGAACCATTTGATTGTGGTGCCATCTAGTCTGATCTTGTACAGTCTGGTTAGGAGGGTGTTGTGGTTGATGGTGTCGAAAGCGGTGGATATATCCAGTAGTATGAGAAAGTAGGATTTGCCGGTATCTAGACTTCTGAGAGCTGAGTCGGTAAGGGTAAGTAAGAGAGTCTCCGTGCTGAGGGTTTTTCTGAATCCGTGTTGCGATGGGTATAGTGTTTTTTGGGATTTCAAGTGTTCGGAGAGTTGCTGGTTGAAAGTTTTTTGCAGGATTTTTGCGATGAAGGAGAGGTTTGAAATGGGTCTGAAGTTAGTAGGGTCGTTGGTATCAAGGTGGGTTTTTTTTAGTATAGGTTTGATGATGGCACATTTAAGGGCTTCGGGGAAGTTTCCCTGTTCTAGGGATATGTTGATGACATCTGCTATTGGTTTGGCTATGATTTCTGGGATTAGTTTGAGGGTGGTGATGGGTATGATGTCGCGTGGGTGTGAGGCTGGGTTTATTTTTTGTATGAGGTTTTTTATTTCTGTGGAAGCTGTGGGTTCGAAGGTGGACCATGTGGGGACGATTGAGAGCTGGGAGGTCATTATTTCTTTGGTTATTTGAGATGCAGGTGCTATTAGTTTGGAGACTTTGTCCAGGAAGAACTGTGCCAGTATGTCGCAGGTTATAGAGGTGTTCTCGTTGGAGGGTGGTGTTTGGATGGGTTGAGTTAGCTTGGAGATGAAGTTGAAGAGGGCTCTTGGGTTGTATTGTTGATCGTGGATTTTCTTTGCGTAATATTCTTGTTTAGCCTGGTTTATGTGGGATTTATAGGTGTGAATAATTGTTCTGTATTTGGATACATAACCAGTAGTAGATGATACACTCACAACTGTAAATATCTGTAATGGCCTCTTATGCAACAGAAAGTCTTCAGTATATTCAGGAACAGGAGCCGTGGGTGAGTACTGGTTCCTATAGGCAGTCTGAAATAATAACTCACAATAGCTGTGTATGAGATGGCTTCTGGAACAGAAGAGAGTCTTGGAGGGATTTAGGAGCATAGGCCCTTGTGGAGTGAGTACCAGTTCCTATATGCAATCTGTAATAGTATTTCATAAGCAATAGGTTTATGATAGCTTCTGAGATAGAAGAGAGTCTGTGAAGGGTTTTAGGAACATGGGCCCTCGTGGAGCGAGTACCGGTTCCTATCTGCAATAATAATTCACGATCTCCATATCTGCGATAACATCTTAGACAGAAGGGAGTCTTTAGAGATTAAGAACATGGGCCCTCGTGGAGCGAGTACAGGTTCCTATCTGTAATAAAACTCATAGTGATTATAAATGAACCAAGGGAACAGCTAGTATCCAATTCAGATTCTACACAAGAACTAACTGTGAAAAACTGTCTTCAATTATCTTATATAAAATCTCTGTTAAAAAGTAAACCTTTATTTTTATGAAAATATAAATTTCCAAATCTTTGAATTTTTTATGAATTTTTAAAAAATTTTTTTAGGTAAGAGACAAAGTCCTCAGAACTGGCAAAAAGAGGCTTGATTGACCTCTAATTTCTTAGCCGGTAGATTCAATCACCGGTCTATAATATTTCTTTATTTCTTTAAAAACTTATTGTTTTTCTTGTTCATTTATAAAGCAATATATGTGCCAAAAGTTCCAACTTCAACGGGGTAATTAAACCGCTGTCGCGGATTAAGTATCACTCTCCAATTGATTTTTACTGCAACAGACATGATGTCTTAACCTTGAAAATATCATTGTCCTTTTGCTACAGCAGACTTAATATCTTAATTTCCATTACTGAAATATTGCGATAACTTGAAGACAATGTGAGCCCATCAATATTTATATGCTTCGAGATAAAGGCATGTAGAATTTCAGCCTTTATAAAACATTTGCCCAACTTCATAGAAAAAGCAATTATCTTGCAACTTGTTGTAATTCCTTCTTTTTAAACAAGTCAGTGCAACGCTAACACTGCCAACGTTAACGTTTCGCCTAATGCTTCATCAGGGCGGATTCTAGAAAAAGATAATTGGCATTTGTTTAAAACAACTTGCATTTACTGCACTCGCTCGAAAAATATACAATTTGAAATCAGTTCGTACTCACTTTTCTCTCAGCTTTTAATGGTCCGGGCTCAACAGTGCCAGCAAAGATGGCTACAGTTTTTATAACACTCTCTTTCTTCTACGTGAACCAATCATCTATCACGTCTCAATGTGATGACGTGTTGCCATAGACCTTTAATTAAAGGTTTATTTTGGCGCAATAATTTATCTGTGATTAACTTGAGTTTAAACTAATATAGGTGACTTTTCGTGCTTCATGTGATTAATAACACTGATTGCTATACTCTATATTCAAAACTTATGAAAACAAAAAATTGCTATTCATATAGGGGCGGATTTTAAGAGCCCTGCTCGCGTAAATCCGCCCGGATTTCCGCGAGCAGGGCCCTGCGCGCCGGTAAGCCTATTTTCCATAGGCCTACCGGCGCGCGCAGACCCCGGGACTCGCGTACGTCCCGGGGTTTTCGGAGGGGGGCGTGTCGGGGGCGTGTCGGGGGGCGGGCCCGGTCGTCGCGGCGTTGCGGGGGCGTGTCGGCAGAGTTTTGGGGGCGGGTACGGGGGCGTGGCTACGGCCCGGGGCGGTCTGGGGGCGTGGCCGCGCCCTCCGTACCCGCCCCCAGGTCGCGGCCCGGCGAGCAGCAGGCCCGCTGGCGCGCGGGGATTTACGTCTCCCTCCGGGAGGCGTAAATCCCCCGACAAAGGTAAGGGGGGGGGTGTAGACAGGGCTGGGCGGGGAAGGTAGGGGAAGGGAGGGGAAGGGAGGGGAAGGTGAGGGGAGGGCAAAGGAAAGTTCCCTCCGAGGCCGCTCCGTTTTCGGAGCGGCCTTGGAGGGAACGGGGGTAGGCAGTGCGGCTCGGCGCGCGCAGGCTATACGAAATCGATAGCCTTGCGTGCGCCGATCCAGGATTTTAGTGGATACGCGCGGCTCCGCGCGTATCTACTAAAATCCAGCGTACTTTTGCTTGAGTCTGATGCGCAAGCAAAAGTAGGCTGATCGCGCTTCTTTTAAAATCTACCCCATATTATATTGATGTCTGGAATCAACGAATCAAACTTGCCCATTCTATCTTGCTGTTGAGGCCATTTGGCTCCTCTGAAGTTAATTTATAAATCCATTCCTGTTCTCTCTGGTACAATATTTTTTCACAATTACCCCCTCTGGAATCTGACCGGATATGATCAATTGCCAGCCATCGCAGTTCATGTATAGCGTGATTGTTTAAAAGACAGTGTTCAACAATAGGAGCAGTTATTCTTTTCTGCCTCAAACAGCTTTTATGTTCACTAATACGAAATCGTAAATTTCTTCTAGTTTGCCCTACGTAGATTTTTTGACAAGGGCAAATTATAATATAAACGACATGATCTGTTTGGCATGTAGTGAAATGTTGAAGCTTATATGTAATCTTCGTTTGTGAACAGACAAATTCCTTTGTTTCTAAAGTCTGATCACAGATTTTGCAATGGCTACACTTAAAGTGGCCTTGCAAAATCTGACCGTCGAGAGTCTTAAAATTAGCCACTTTGTCTCTCAATGTGGACGGACATAAGATCTCTTAAATTCTTGCCCCTTGAAAATGCTGCCCTAAATTCCAGATCTTCTAACCCTGGAATCATCTGAATCAGATGCCAGTGTTTTCTCATGTTACGTATAATTTCTTTCGACAAGGGTGATATTTAATAACACAGGTTATCATATTCTCATCTTCTTTTTTACACTGTGGTGATAATAGAGCATCCCTATCATAATAGAGAGCTCTTTTAAAACCACTACTAATACTTTTTTTAGGATAACCTCTCTTTTTCAAATCATGCATCAATTGTGTCAACTGATGTCTAAAAACTGCAACCTCTGAACAATTTCTTTTGTACCTTAGAAACTGAGAAAATGGAAGGCTAGTTTTCAAGGGTACCGGATGTGCACTGGAGTAATGCAACATGGTGTTTCTATCTGTATTTATCTTATATATTCTTATAAATTCATAAATTCAAAAATTTTGAAATTTATATTTTCATAAAATTAAAGGTTTACTTTTTAACAGATTTTATATAAGATAATTGAAGACAGTTTTTCACAGTTAGTTCTTGTGTAGAATAGAACTCATAGTGTTCATGTCTGTGATCACTTCCAGGCAGAAAAGAGTCTTCTGAGTATTCAGGGACGTAGGCCCTCGAGGAGTGAGTACTGGATCCAGTCTTAGAAATCTGAAATCAAGAAGAGAGAGAGCATGGCCCCCAAGGAGCAGGTGCCCCTAGGTAAGTTTGTAGAGGCAGAGCAGCGGAGAAAGAATCCCCTTGCTAACTTGATTCGTAATTGCAAGCAAAGACCTTTTAAGTTGGAAGCGGATGACGTCACTATAGGAGGACGCCCCCGAGGTTCGTGCCCTTGCTGGTACAATCTCTGGAGTGCGCACCCTTACGTCATCAGGAACATGGCGGATCCATAGCGTCAAGCCAGCCTGGGGATTCCAGGGCGAAGAGGCGAGGAGAAGCCGTGGCAGCATCTGTCCGTCAGACCTGAAGGGAGTCGCCACAAAGGTAGATAGGGTAGAGCGAGGACGAGAACAGGCACGAACGCAACAGTACCCCTCTTCAAAGGGCAGTGTCCTCTTTGGGTACCAGGTTAAGTACCAGAGATACATGAGGTGGAACCGATGAAGCATCTCTTATCCAATAGGTTTGAGGCTTCCAAAGATGATTTCGGGGCCGAAGCCCTTTCAGGCAACAAAATTCAGTCTCTGTACAAACATCCCGGGTCTCTAATTTCTTGAGTTCAAGTTCGTATATTCACGATGACAGATAGATGTTGAGATTTGAAGAATCTAGCAGAGTGTATAATGAAGTCAGCAGCAATGAGAGGGCTGCCATGGACGTCACTGAGGTTTCAGTGGAAATGGTGTTGTAGAAACTGGTCCAAAATCCACTTCTGAGTAGCATTTCCATAGGATGCTGGAAGAGAGATGATGGCAATACCAGCAAAATGAACAGGCTGATGGATGGAGATATCTTCATCTTCGGAATAAACAGTGCTGTAAACCTCCAGCACGACTTCCAAATAAACCAAAGTTGATAGTGAGAGACATCTTCTTCTTCAGAATCAACAGTGCCAAAGGATTTTGGGCACGACTTCTGAGTGAACCAATTGCGAATGTTGGTAGCTAGAGATGTCTTCTTCTTTGGAACTGATGGTAGCTCCAGCAGACAAAGAGGCTGGTAATTAGAGACATCGTCTTTTTTTTCGGAATCAACAGTGCTGTACTCCTTCAGCACGACTTCCGAGTGGATAGATCGTAGTGGATATCTCAAATTTGTAATCCAGGAAGACATTAAAGATGTAGAGTGCCACCTAGCTATGGCGTGCATAGAAACTGCTATGACTAACAGCAGGTGATAGAAAAACTGCTGGTGATGTTGATAAGATCCTCAAAAGAAGTGCTGGTGAAAAGAATCATCCAAGGCCCACTTCAAATTGTGATACAATAGTGGATCTTCAAATTTGCTGAATGGACTCCTCAGGTATTCCACAAAACATCTGAGATTAGAGTTGTCTCCTGCCCCTGAGTCCTTCAGGGCAGAGGTTTCAACCGTCACTGATTCAGGGATCACAGAGACTGGATGAGAAAGTGGAGGAGATATTGCTGTATAGCCCATGAACAGTCCTCCCGCGGGACTCAGGCTTGTCTGTTTCCTGGACGAATAGGGCAAACAGAAACATTGTGGCCTGGATGACCACAGTACATGCACAGGCCGTTCTTCCTCCTATATCTTCTCTCTTTAGAGGTCAAGTGACCGTGACCAGGTTCCTTCAGTTCTATCTTCTCCACAGCAGGAGGTGCTGTACCCCCTCGTAGTGCAGGAGCACTGGTTGGCTTCAACCCAGGTAACACCTTAGGCCGGAGTTCCTTTACCTTGTCTCGGAGCCACCAGTCAATCCGAATGGCTAAGACTATTAATTCTTCCAGCGAGTCAGGTGTCTGACGAGCAGCCAGCTCGTCCTTCACGCAGGTGTCCAGGCCTCTGCAAAAGAGTGTCTTCAGATATCTGGGGTCCCAGTGAAGTTCTGCTGCAAGAGTTTTAAATTCAATGGCAAATTCTGCCTTGCTTCAGGTCCATCCAGGAAAATCCAGCAACAGACATACGAGCAGGGTCATCAAAAAACAGATTTAAACAAGTCCATAAATCCTTATATGTCCTGCAAGACAGGGTCCTTGCATTCCCACAAGGTAGAAGCCCACGACAAGGCTCTCCCATCCAAGTAAAACAGAAAGTAGCTGGTCTTAGAGAGGCCTGTGGGAAACAATGAAGGTTGTAGAGTGAAATGTAAGCTAAACTGGTTCAAGAAGCCTTGAGTCTTCTGGAGTTCTCTGGAGAATCGAGTAGGCGCCGCCAGTGGAACAGCTGAATTCAAAGTTATCTCTGGTAACTGGCCTTCTTGTATAGAAGCTGTGCTGTGTGTCTTCTGCGTATGAAGCTGATGAAAAGCTGCAGTAAGTTTCTCCAAGGTTTCTTTCTGTTCTGAAAGGCATTGAGCTAAGCCTGGAATAGCCTGCAAGGCAGAAAGGTGAGCCTGGTCCATGGGCTATAGACATTTAGGAGGCAATTTTCAAAGGAGTTACATGCATAAATGTGGCATACTATCGTAGCAATTTTCATAAGCCATTTACTCACACAAAGTGCACTTACAGAAGTAAACCCTATGGACAATTCAATGGCATATATTGTAGCAATTTTCAAAAGTCCACTTATTTGAGTAAAGTGCATTTATTCGAATAAAACCCAGTTTTATGCATGCAAATGCTTTTTAAAATCAGGCCCCAAATACCTTTAGCTGAATCCCCAGGAGTATTGCTTCTCCAAATGCTTTTTTTGAAAGCTGAATTCACTGAAGTTGTTCTCTTCAAATCTTCTCCAATACTTTTTAGCCGAATACACTGGAATTGTTCTCTCCAAATCTTCTCCAATACTTTTTAGCCGGATTCACTGAAGTTAGCAATCTGTTACCGCTCAGCTCCCCCAACGGGAGGAGTTAGCAATCTGTTATGGATCAGCTCCCCCAAGGGAAGGAGTTAGCAATCTGTTATGGATCTGGCTGCTGGATACTCCTGTAGCAGGAGGAGTTAGCAAACTGTTGTAGATCACTCCTCGAGAAGAGAGGGGTAACAATCTGTTAGTGATGTATCCGCCAGGGAGGCGGAGGTAGTCTTCTGTAGAATGCTGTTTCCCTAAGGAGAGGAGCTAGCGATATGTAATATTCCATAGGAGGAGTTAATGGTCTGATGTGGGATGGCTCACACAGGGTGGCAGTCAGTATGATACCGCTCTAGTAGTGTAAGGAATAAACACTTAGCGGAAATGGTGAATCCTTGGGCCGATGACAGATGACAGCGCCCCCAGGAGGAGATCCTGAGAGGGACCACCGGCTAGGCTGGAGTATTGAGACAAACACAGATAGTTCTTTATTAGACTGGAAGTAGAACCACTAGAGGTGGCAGTAGTGAGCTGAAGTGCCTGGCAGGGCTGAAGTCCCTCAGATACTTGAATTGCGATCTCTAGGTTGCTGAGCTGTACAGAGAGACTATAGGTAGTGAGTAGACAGGGTATGATGGACACATAACCAGTAGTAGATGATACACTCACAATTGTAGATATCTGTAATGGCCTCTTATACAACAGAGAGTCTTCAGTATATTCAGGAACGGGAGCCGTAGGCAAGTACTGGTTCCTATAAGCAGTCTGAAATAACTCACAACAGCTGTGTATGAGATGGCTTCTGGAATAGAAGAGAGTCTTGGAGGGATTTAGGAACATAGGCCCTCGTGGAGCGAGTACCGGTTCTTATCTGCAATCTGTAATAGTAATTCATAAGCTATAGGTGTACGATAGCTTCAGAGATAGAAGAGAGTCTGTGAAGGGTTTTAGGAACATGGGCCCTCGTGGAGCGAATACCGGTTCCTATCTGCAATAATAACTCACAATCTCCATACCTGCGATAACGTCTTAGACAAAAGGGAGTCTTTAGAGATTAGGAACATGGGCCCTCGTGGAGCGAGTACCTGTTCCTATCTGTAATAGAACTCACAGTGTTCACGGCTGTGATCGCTTCCAGGCAGTAAGGAGTCTTCTGAGTATTCAGGGACTTAGGCCCTCGAGGAGCGAGTACCGGATCCCATCTTAGCAATTTGAAATCTAGAAGAGAGAGAGCGGGGCCTCCGAGGAGCGGGTACCCCTAGGTAAGTTTGTAGAGGCAGAGCAGCGGAGAAAGAATCCCCTTGCTAACTCGATTCGTAGTTGCAAGCAAAGACCTTTTAAGTTGGAAGCGAATGATGTCACTACGGGGGACGCCCTCGAGGTTCGCGCCCTTGCTGGTACAAACTCTGGAGCACACGTGCACCTTTACGTCATCAGGAACATGGCAGATCCATAGCGTCAAGCCAGCCCAGGGATTCCGGGGCGAAGAGGTGAGGAGAAGTTGCGGCAGCACCTGTCCGTCAGACCCGAAAGAAGTCACCACAAAGGTAGAGAGGGTGGAGCGAGGGCGAGAACAGGCACAAACGCAACAAACCCTTGGAAGCCCTGAACTGTGGAACTCCCTCCCAATAAACCTAAGAACACAACAAAACTTAAAAGCCTTAAAAAAAAAAAAAGCTAAAAACTTGGATGTTTACAAAAACCTATCAAAACTCTTATTGACAATATACCTAAAATGACTATATCAGATTATACCTGCCAATAACAGAATGACTCTATGAAAGAATGTAGACTAGAAGGACTAAAAATAACATGTTAATTTAATGTATGTTTATTTATATGTTTTGAAATCGATCCTTTGTAAACCGTTGTGATGGCGATACCGAACGACGGTATATAAAACTCGACAAATAAATAAATAAATTCACAGTTAGCCAGATGACTTAGCTAGGTGTGGTTGAGTCAAAGAGTTGTCTTAAAGTTAGCTAGCTACAGTTAGCTAGCTACAGTTAGCTAGCTAACTAATTAAGATAGCTTGCTATATTCAATAGTGTGGCTGCAGGAGGTGAGCAAGCAAGCAGGGGTCAGCAGGTGAGTAAGTAAGCAGGCAGAAAAGGCAGAGGAAGGGGATAAGGTATAGGTCTGAGGGGAGGACTCAGTTGGCAACCTGCCAATAACAGCTAACAGCAAGATCAGCATTATGAAATTGTACACCAGGGTGTCTTGACCTGGGATTGTTGGGTTCTAGGGGATTCTTGAGTCTGGACTTGCTGGGGCTGGGATCACTGGGTTCCTTGAATCTGAAATAGCAGGTTTTTGATCTGGCTCAGAAATAGCTAACAAAAGATGGCGGCATAGACAGAGGACGTAGTCGCAGGTCTCTTCCAAGCTGTTCGAATTTTTTTGAATTTTCCTGTGAGATTATGCCGCCGAAGCGAAAGGGGAAGGTGAGGATTTTCCCCTCACTACCCCTTCAATCTCTGATACAGCAAGAGATTACGCGATTTATGCACTCACCTGCATTACACCCGGGAGCCAAGGATCCAGGCCGGCCGGGCATTTTGGGAGGACAGCCCGACCCAGCTGAGGGGGCGTCACTGAGCCCAGATTGCAGACCACCACCGGCGCAGAGGACAGGGGAACAAGGTCCGGGAAGCGCAACAGAGGAGGTTACTCCTTCCGGGTCAGAGTTTCTGACCCGAGCAGACGGGGTGGAGGATGAAGCCGCGGAGACACCGAGACAGGAGCCAGAGGAAGGGGAGGTGGATCTGGACCTGAGCGACGGTGCGACCGGAGGAATAGACCCGTCTGATGGTGGTGAGTCTTTGGACATTGTAACTCGACCCGCCGTGGTCACCTTAGAGTTAATGTGGGATTTAATGGCTGAAATGTCGACAAACATTAAGAGACTTGAGAAAAAAAACGGAGAGAAACAGCGGGAAAAGTCAACAAGAAATCCAACTACTACATAAATCCATTAAGAAATCGGAGGAGAGGATTAAAGTTCTGGAAGAGACAGAGAAAAAGAACATGGAGTTTCACGCTGCGGTGGTGAAAGACAGAGCCCTTCTAGCAAGGCGAATAGAAAACTTTGAGAACAATTCAAAACGCTTGAACTTGCGTCTCCTAAATTTCCCTAGAGTTGTGGGGGAAGTACCCTTGGGAACTTTTCTCAAATTTCTTAAAGAAGTGTTGGGTTTTGTGGAAAATGATTTGCCTAATATTAATGTTTGCTATTTCCTGCCAAAAATAATTTCCAATTTAAATACACCTGATTTACCTTTTCAGGGAAATCTTACAGAGTTCTTAGAAAATTCAAATCAAGTGATAGACAGGGGAACGTTAATAGTTTCCTTTATAAATTACCTAGACCTGAATAAGGTCATGAAGAAGTATTTCTCTAAGTACCCAGTCTCACTTTATGATAAAAATGTTAAGATTTTCCCAGATCTTGCTCTAACAACCCAAATGCGGAGAAAAGAGTTTTTGGCTCTCCGCCAAGAGGTTGTATCCTTGGGGTATTCATTTACACTGAGGTTTCCGTGCAAATGTTTGTTAAAAAAGAATCAGGAAACATTTGTTTTTCTCATGTCAGAACACTTGAAAAGCTTCATTGAGCAAAGGAAAATAGTCACTTCATCCCCATTATCTAATTAAGAAAATAAAGAGATAGTGCAGAAAAGTCTATGTTAATGCCTTTTCTTTGAATTTTTTCATGGATTAGACTCCCTATATTAACTTAATGCCTCTTTCACTTTTTATGGTGTTTGCACTATATTACTTTGACTATATAAGTAAGATATAAAGCTGACTGAGATATCTGTTGTGAATAAAAATAATAGTTTTGTTTTTTATTCTATGCCAGCTAGATTTTCTTTATTGTTTTCTTTGATGTGCTTTTGTGATTTCCACTTATATTATTATTATGTTGTAAGTTTGAAAATGATAAAAAAAAAAAAAAAATAGCTAACAACATTATGAAATTGTACACCAGGATCCCTGGTCCTGGGACTGCTGGGTTCTCTGGTCCTGGGACTGCTGGGTTCTCTGGGACCACACAGGAACTTCTGTTTGCTTTGGCGCTACAGGCTCAGCACAGACATTATACCAAGCATCTGCTTTTTTAGCTTTACAATCTCGAGCAGTTGCAAGGCAAGCAAAACAAAACTCGATACTACACTGAATGCAAATAACATATTTGCACATTTCCTTATGCTCAATTAGCTGTCCGCAGGTTGGACAGGCTCGGATAGATGGGCAGTTTTTAACTTCACTTCCTGGAAGGTCTTTCAGAGCACAGTTTGCTAAAACTTCAAGCTTTGGATTTTTGCAGTCTTCATTACCACATTTCACAGAGGAACGACGATCACCTTTCCAAGGCCTCAGGCACTGCCAGCAGAACTCATAGACTCTCCCATTGATTCTTGTGCAGATAACACAGTGCACGCTCAGGTTTGTTAGGTCTTCACGTTCCACAAAACTTTTACATCCAGGGCACTAGAGAGAAATAAATCAGGCATATAATCCATAAATTGTTATCTTTTAAAACATTATAGATAAAACAAGGGTGTCAATATTTGAACCATTTTAACAGGCATATAATCATGAAATTGTGATAGTTTAATATGTTATACATAAAACAAGGGGTCCAATATTTGGCCACTATCTGATTACACCAGCTGCTGGCTAAACTTATCTGGCTAACTAAGCTGAGATATTCAGTAGTATAGCCAGCTAACTTTAGGGCAACTAAATAGCCCTCCTACACTTATCTGACTAAATAAGGGCCTATTTACTAAAGGTTTTCTCCCATTCTATGTCTATGGGAAAAATGCTTAATAAATATCTCCTTGAGCTGGATAATACCAAATATAGGCATTTATACGGCCAACAGCTAGATTCAGCACAATGCTATAAATGAAGCAGAAATATGGCACATTAGTGTACGTGATAAAAAAAATGGACGTGGTTAGGGAAATTTCTGATACATTGCGTAGGTAAAGTTTCGCAACTTGCGATAATTTATCACATCGCACAACACAGTATCACGTTGTGTCACACATTAGCGTGTTGTGCCATTTTACATCTGTTGTGTTACTTTCTTTGTTTATATATACCGGCTTCCAGAAGCTGCCTCGTAGGGGGTGTCAGGCAAGGGAGAGAGAGGAGAAGAGGTGAGTTCTTGGCTGAGGTTTAGTGGAGGTTCATGACGATTTCTGAGTGAGTTGTCCTGTTTATTGTTATCATCTGTTTACTAGGGATGTGAATCGTTTATCTGACAATTGAAAATATCGTCCGATATTTTCAATATCGTCAGATATCGGGGGGTGCCCGATAGCGATAGGAAACCCCACGATTAATTTAGTGGGTTTTCTTATCATTATGGGGGGGGGGCGGGAAGAAAGGACACAACCTAAAAACACAACCTGACCCTTTAAAATGAGTTTGGTAGTATCCCCCCCACCCTCCGGACTCCCCCAAAATTTTTTAAATACCTGGTGGTTCAGTGAGGGTCCCAGGTGCATTCTCCCGTACTCGGGCTGTCTGCTGCCACTAATCAAAATGGCACCGATAGCCCTTGGCTCTAACCATGTGACAGGGGCTATCGGTGCCATTGGTTGTCCCCTGTCACATGGTAGGTGCACTGGATGGCCCGCACCATTTTTAAAGATGGCGCCGGCCATCCATTGCTCCTACCATGTGACAGGGACCGGCCAATGGCACCGATAGCTCCTGTCACATGGTAAGAGCAAAGGGCCATTGGTGCCATTTTGATTAGTGGCAGCCGACAGCCCGAGCACGGGAGAATGCGCCCGGGACCCCCGCTGGACCACCAGGTATTTAAAAAAAATTTTGGGAGGGTCCAGAGGGTGGGGGTATACTAACAAACTCATTTTAAAGAGTCGGCAGTATTTTTTGGTTATCGGCTCGGGCGCAGCCGATAAAAACCCGATCGGACTGCAAGAAAAAAATTTCACGATGTGAATCGGAACCAGAATCAGAACCGATACCGGTTCAGATTCACATCTCTACTGTTTACCTTTAAATTTGTCTCGTCTTTACCTATGTGTGGAAATTGTTGTGTGTTTGTCAAGTTTGTCAGTTTGCCTTTGTATGGTGGTGATGGAGGATTGCAGAGGAGTGCGGAGGTGGAGAGTGTAGTGGTGAAGGAGTGCAGAGGAGTCGTGAGGCGGAGTGGGGAAGTGAGGAGCTGGAGAGGATGAGGCATGGAAGGTGTGGGGAGAGAGGACAGGACAGGAGGAGGAGAAGGGTAAGAAGAAGGAGAGGAGGATGGCAGGAGTGATAGAGGAGGAGTAGGAGTAGGGACAAGAGTAGATAGGGAGGAGAGAAGGGATAGGAGGGGTAAGGGGAAAGGCAGGAGGAAGATGGTAGGGTAGGGCTAGACAGAGAGGGCGGGGGGGGGAGGAGTTGGAGCAAAAGTGAGGAAAGTGACACCTTTCTGAAAATGGAAGTGACAACCCGCTCATCTGGGCCAAAGCCTAGATACGGCACACCAGTGCCCAGGCCATATCCCGGCGCAGCGGAATAAAGAGGACTGGAAACCAGGTGAACCACTGCTACCGCGACGTAAAGGCCCAGCTAAAAAGCAAGGTGGTGAGCAGCAACAGGTAAGTGCACTAGACAGGAAGCGGAGCCCCTTTCCAGATAGTCCTCACTACCATGGAGAAGCGCCTGATTCAACGGCTGGGACCGGACGTGTTAAAGGGGATGGACAAGGACCTGGACACTACGCGAGCTGGGGCTGGCAAGTTCACGTCACCTGTAAATGTCACATCTGCTACAGATGTCCACATATTTTGGTGTAAGATACTCACATACATTGATGCAAAGTGCACATCTTATGCTAAACAGTACATATGCATGTCTTAGCATTCATATTTATGTCTTTTTTGTTTCCACAGCTCTTGCCCAGGAAACTGCTGGTCCCAGCCGTAAAGCCCCAGCGACCAGCAGCTCAGCCCGAGCTCTCAGCTTGCAACTTGATACTCAGACCCAACAAAGAAGAGGAAAAAGAGGAGGAGCAGCAGCCACCAGAACAGCACCTGCTACTGCCACCCCTTGGCTCACCCCTACAACTTGATACTAGCCTAAACTTCTCCAGCTTGATGCCATGGGGCGAAGGTGGCCAGATCCCATAACATGCCACATTACCAGCAAGATGCACAAGACACCTAGCCAGATCAGCCCAAATATACCAGCTTTGGAGCCTCAGCCAGCGCCTCAGCCACCACCAACCACAGTATCATCAGCACCAGCAGCCCTGGAGCGGCCTGTCCATGACACACTCAACTGATCGAGAGGAGGCATGGGCTCCACCTGCACCATATATGGGCAGAGCTAGTGCTACTGAGGAGGGCTCAGATCAGTCACACCAACAGTGTGCAGGAACAGGCAGCAACCCTTATGCAGGGCTTAATCACCATCTCCACCTCTATCCACAACTTGATATCCACCATTACACAATAGGGATGTGAATCATTTTTGAACGATTAAAATTATCGTCAGATAATTTTAAAATCGTCCAAAATCGTTAGAGTGCACGATATAATACAAATGCCCCCAATTTATCGTCAGGGGCATTTGTATTGTATCGTTAAATAGGGCGCGGGAAAACCGGCACTCCAAAAAAACCCTAAAACCCACCCCGAACCTTTAAAACTGGGAACCTAAAACCCACCCCGAACCTTTAAAACTGGGAACCTTTAAAAATGGGAGGAGGAATAGCCTAGTGGTTAGAGCAGTGGACTATGAACCAGGAGACCAATGTTCAAGTCCTGCTGTCGCTCCTTGTGACCTTGGGCAAGCCACTTTACCCTCCATTGCCTCAGGTACAAAGCTTAGATTGTGAGCCCTCTGGGGATAGAGAAATATCTCCAGTACCTGAATGTAAACTGGTGTGATATCTCAATTGAGATGAATGTCGGTATATAAAAATAATAAATAAATAAATAAAACAAATCCCCCACCCTCCTGAACCCCCCAAAATGTTTTAAATTACTTGGGGTTCAGTAGGGGGGGGGGGGGTCCCGACGTGATCTCCCTCTCTCTGGCCACAACTGCGTTGAGAGAAATGGCGCCGGTGGCCCTTTGCCCTTATCATGTGACAGGGCAAAGGTAGCGCCGGTGCCATTTTGGCTCCTGGTTCCCGACTTCACGCATCCAGGAGATCGCCCCCGGACCCCCGCTGGACCCCCAGGGACTTTTGGCCAGCTTCGGGGGGCCTTCTGACCCCCACAAGACTTGCCAAAAGTCCAGCGGGGGTCCGGGAGCGACCTCCTGCACGCGGGCCGTATTGCCAATCTTCAAAATGGCGTCGCCCATATGACATAGTGAGGGCAAAGGTAGCACCGGCGCCATTTTGAAGATTGGCAATACGGCCCGCGTGCAGGAGGTCGCTCCCGGACCCCCGCTGGACTTTTGGCAAGTCTTGTGGGGGTCAGAAGGCCCCCCGAAGCTGGCCAAAAGTCCCTGGGGGTCCAGCGGGGGTCCGGGGGCGATCTCCTGGACGCGTGACGTCGGGAACCAGGAACCAAAATGGCACCAGCGCTACTTTTGCCCTGTCACATGATAAGGGCAAAGGGCCACCGGCGCCATTTCTCTCAACGCAGTCGTGGCCAGAGAGAGGGAGATCGCGTCGGGACTCCCCCCCCCCCCCCCCACTGGACCCCATGTAATTTAAAACATTTTGGGGGGATTTGGGAGGGTGGGGGATTTGTTTTAAAGGTTCGGGGTGGGTTTTAGGGTTTTTTGGTGTGCCGGTTTTCCCGCCCTCCCCCGATTTACGATTTTTAACGATTTAAAAAAAACCAAAAAACACGACGATAAGATTTCCCTCCCCCCCAGCCAAAATCGATCGTTAAGACGATCGATCACACGATTCACACCCCTATTACACAACTAATTCAAAGAGCCTGCACCCGTGCCATTCCCATCCTCCCAGGAATCCACTCCATGCATCAGTCCCCAGCTCTCGGGATGGCTCAGAGATAGACCCTCCAAAGATATGCCACCCCCAACCAGCCATAAGCCAAGGCGACAAAATGGCCCATGAGGCCCCAAGATGTAAAAGATAAAAAATTTCACTCAAAAATGACTTGACCAAACAAGCCAGGATGGTCCTCTATACAGAGTTCCTGTCCCAGCTAGATGGAAGAAGACTGCTGGATCCATCCAGACTACAAAATTTCTGTGCCGGTTAGATGGAAGACTACTGCTGGGCTCGTCCAGAACCCACCACAGCCTCCCTGGCAGCTGAAGCTCTTCTAACCAGGCACCACACACCCCCAATACCAATACAAATGGGCCCACTCAAGGTACTGGGTGGGAGAGCCTCAGGTGCCGGGGGGAGGGGAGGTGTTCACTACAAACATATCTACTTATCTGGTAAACTGCACAGCACATCTGAGCTCTGATCTTGCCAATTTTCACACAACCCTCTCGACTGAATGAATAAACAGTGTCAAGCCAAGGTGGAATGTTTGGTTACAATGCATGAGACCATTTTCTCCCCGCCTACACATTAGCGTAGCTGTAGCATAGCTGTAGCTGTAGCATCCATTGTAAAGAGTGGAAGCACAGGATTGCTTGTATCAAAAGCCAGTGTATGCTCATTGGGTGCACACATGGTGCATGCTCTGGTGTATGCATTGGTGTGGTAAGGAAGATAACTACAATCCCATATCACCCAAAGGCACAGATTTAGACAAAAGCTAACACAGCATGTCACTCACCCAGACACTCACCGGTTAGGACATTGTTGATTACAGGCTACCTCCAGCACTTTGGTTACAAGTTGGGCCTAAATTTGCTGCCCTCTTCATCAACAACCATCAATGATGTTGTGCCAAGATTGTCCCTATCTGTTAATTAGTAAATTCACCTGTAAATTTACTCGAATTCCAACTCCCTTAGTATTCTAAACTTAACTAGGAACTCAATAAAATTAAGATAAAGACAGCAATCCAGCAGCAAGAGGGGGGCTTTCCAGTCTTTTGCATTGAAAGTTACATGTAAGATTTTTTACCCGCTGGTGAGAGATTATATGTGTGCACTTGGTGCAAAGAGCTCCTGGCTCTCAGGGAACAAGTCCGATCTCTGGAGGCTAGAGTAGTAGACTCAAATGATCGAGAGGAGGCATGGGCTCCACCTGCACCATATATGGGCAGAGCTAGTGCTGCTGAGGAGGGCTCAGATCAGTCACACCAACAGTGTGCAGGAACAGGCAGCAACCCCCCAGCAGACTTGGAGGAGCTGAGGTAGACAGAGGTACATTGATGAGACCTTCAGGGACATAGTAGACAAGACCCAAATCCAGACTGGCAGCCGCAGTGCTGCCTTGGATCAGAAAGGTCTCCCAGTAGGAGAACATCATCCTGGTGTAGCAGGAAGTGCAATAGTGATCATAACATGATCAAATTTAAACTAATAACTGCAAGGGGGACAATAAGTAAATCTACAGCTCTGACACTAAACTTTCAAAATGGAAACTTTGATAAAATGAGGAAAATAGTTAGAAAAAAACTGAAAGGTACAGCTGCAAAGGTTAAAAGTGTTCAACAGGCATGGGCATTGTTTAAAAATACAATCCTAGAGGCACAGTCCAGATGAATTCCACACATTAAGAAAGGTGGAAGGAAGGCAAAATGATTACCGTCATGGTTAAAAGGTGAGGTGAAAGAGGCTATTTTAGCCAAAAAAAATCCTTCAAAAATTGGAAGAAGGATCCATCTGGAGAAAATAGGATAAAACATAAGCATTGTCAAGTTAAGTGTAAAACATTGATAAGATAGGTGAAGAGAGAATTTGAAATGAAGTTGGCCACAGAGGCAAAAACTTATAATAAAAACTAAAACTTTAAAAAATATATCCGAAGCAAGAAACCTGTGAGGGAGTCGGTTGGACCATTAGATGACCAAGGGGTTAAAGGAGCTCTTAGGGAAGAGGAAGATAAGGCCATTGCAGAAAGACAATTAGTTCTTTGCTTCTGTGTTTACTAATGAGGATGTTAGGGAGATACCAGTTTCGGAGATGGTTTTCAAGGGTGATGAGCCAGACGAACTAAACCAAATCACTGTGAACTGGGAAGATGTAGCAGGCCAGATTGACAAACTAAAGAGTAGCAAATCACCTGGACCAGATGATATGATTCCTAGAGTACTAAAGTAACTCAAAAATGAAATTTCTGATCTATTAGTTAAAATTTGTAACTTATCATTAAAATCATCCATTGTACCTGAAGATTGGAGAGTGGCCAATATAACCCCAATATTTAAAAAGGGCTCCAGGGGTGATTTGGGTAACTATAGACCAGTGAGCCTGACCTTCAGTACAGGGAAAAACAGTGGAAACTATTCTAAAGATCAGAATCGTAGAGCATATAGAAAGACATGGTTTAATGGAACACAGCCAACATGGATTTACCCAAGGGAAGTCTTGCCTAACAAATCTGCTTCATTTGGTTTTAAATTAATGCTTTATTAGTTTTTTGCAAAGTATTACAAACATACTTCGAATAAAGAAAAAGAAAAAGCATATAATGGACATTACACTTTCAGGATAATATACATAATCAAGAGAAAAATGAATCAATTTACATGCTTTTATGCGAGGAATAAACAATAGAAGTTGAGGCCGAAACTAATGGGAGTTGTCATTTAAGGAAAAATGTTAAACTCCAAAAAGAAATTGGCTTAACGTTTTATGCCGGCTTTACTATCCTGATTGCCTTATTTATGTGGGTTCTGGACCAGATGGACTAATAGTAGTTCCAGCATACAGAAATGATTTTAATTGCTCTACCAGAGTGAAGACAAAATTCTCATCGTTTCACTTAACATTACACCTACACGGATATCTTAACATAAAAGTATATCCCAATGCTAGAACTTGGGGTCTCAATTCTATAAACTCTTTCTGTCTAATCTGGGTGGGTCTTGATAGGCCAGGGTATATTTTAATCATTTGACCATAGAATTCAACATTTTGGTGCAAAAAGAAACTTTTCATGACCCTACTACATGACATGTCCTTTCAGTTACAAAGGACACTAGAAGAGTACCTCTATCCATTACTTCTATGTCTGAACTTTCAATAAATTATGTTAAATTGTTCATAATTTCCATCTGGCCTCCAGCAGATTTTCTCATAGATTTCATGAGGAAAAAAGCCTTATTAATTATCGGAAGCTGTGTCTCTTCAAATTTTAGACATTCAATCATAAATTTCTTCAATGTAGATTGAACTCCTTCAGCCAACATTCTGGGGAAGTTAAGAAATCTTAAATTTAAATGTCTGGATTGATTTTCCAACATTTCCAATCTCTTGGAATGCATTCCAATGTCCTTAATGACTTTAATATTCACAGCTTGAATTTGACTCGATGCTTGTTCAACAGTTATCAGCTTATTTCCTAGGTCTTTAATCTGGGCTCCAAAGTTCTGGTTCACTGATTGTAATTCTGTTTCAAACTTCTGGTATTTTGTATCACAGTCAATAACTAACTGTCCCAAACTTGTTACCAGGTCCCACAACTTGTCTAGCATAACGACGGTTGGTTTGGGGGGCAATTGCAACTTACCACCTATTCGAACCATCACTAGACCTGTAGCCTCCGGTCTCTGTAGCTCCATGATCCTTCGTTCCTCCTCAGTGGATTCTAATGGGGTTATAGCCGGTACAATTCCCTTCATTATCCACTTCTCCATTGTCTCCAATAGGCTTAAACAGAGCTGCATACCCAGTGATAAGTCTCCTCCCTGGCGTCCCCCTCCCGCCGGGACGATGATGTCATTGAACTGCGCCGGGTCATGGAAGTTGGCCCGTGTTGCCAGGGCCAACAGAGATCGACAGTCCGGGGGGCTAAGCGTGGTTTCCCCAGGTAGACTCAAAGCTCCCCTTTGAACTCTACAGCGAGGAGTTTCTCCCCAATGGTCTCTGGCATTGAGGCGGCAAAGACTGCTATCTTCTTCTGGACCAAAGGTAGGGCGGGTTCGGGAGTATAAACCCACAGTTTACCTTTCATTTTCGCAGGTATTATTAAGTCTGGAAACAGAACGATCAGAAGAGCAGCTTTACAAGCAGCCTCTCACGCCGCCATCTTGGCCCCCTGCTTCATTTTTTGAAGGGGTTAATAAACATGTGGATAAAGGTGAACCGGTAGATGTAGTGTATTTTGATTTTCAGAAGGTGTTTGACAAAGTCCCTCATGAGAGGCTTCTAAGAAAACTAAAAATTCATGGGATAGGAGGCGATGTCCTTTCGTGGATTACAAACTGGTTAAAAGACATGAAACAGAGAGTAGGATTAAATGGTCAATTTTCTCAGTGGAAAAAGGTACAAGGGGAGGACCGGTTTTCAATATATAACACCAGGCGTCGCGTGTGGGAAGCCAGATAACATCAAGTGGCACCCTGCAGCGCTTCTCACCCCACAGTCATGGGAGAGGAAGTGAAGGAAACAGCTTGATCTTCACCTGAAACTGGAAAGAAGCAGCAATGTAAGTGCTGCGATCATTAGACCCGCCCCCCATGACGTCACTAACATCGGACAGTTAAGACAGCCTCAACGCCGGGCTTCGCGCGCCGAAGGGGCGCGACAAAGGGGCTCTCCCCTTTGTGCAAACCTTTGTGTATATGTAAAAATTTATTTCTATGTTTCCTTTGTTAACTAAGCTGTTTCATTGTATTCAACTAAGGAATTTTTTCCTGCTTTTTCTGTGTCACTGTAAACCGGCATGATTTGCATTTAATGCAAGAATGTCGGTATATAAAAGTTAAAAATAAAAAAAAAATAAATAAATATATATAAATGAGCTGGAAAGGAATATGACACGTGAGGTTATCAAATTTGCAGACGATACAAAATTATTCAGAGTAGTTAAATCACAAGCGGATTGTGATACATTACAGAAGGACCTTGCAAGACTGGAAGATTGGGCATCCAAATGGCAGATGAAATTTAATGTGGACAAGTGAAAGGTGTTGTATATAGGGAAAAGTAACCCTTGCTATAGTTACATGATGTTAGGTTCCATATTAGGAACTACCACCCAGGAAAAAGATCTAAGCATCATAGTGGATAATACTTTAAAATCGTCGGCTCAATGTGCTACAGCAGTCAAAAAAGCAAACAGAATGTTAGAATTATTAGGAAGGGAATGGTTAATAAAACCGAAAATGTCATAATGCCTTTGTATCGCTCCATGTTGAGACCGCATCTTGAATACTGTGTACAATTCTGGTCGCCACATCTCAAAAAAAGATATAGTTTTAATGGAGAAGGTACAGAGAAGGGCAACCAAAATGATAAAGGGGAAGGAACAGCTCCCCTATGAGGAAAGGCTGAAGAGGTTATGGCTGTTCTGCTTGGAGAAGAGAGACGGGCTGAGGGGGGATATGATAGAGGTCTTTAAGATCATGAGAGATCTTGAATGAGTAGATGTGAATCGGTTATTTATACTTTCGGATAATAGGACTAGGGGGCATTCAATGAAATTAGCAAGTAGCACATTTAAGACTAATTGGAGAAAATTCTTTTTCACTCAATGAACAATTAAACTCTGGAATTTGTTGCCAGAGATGTGGTTAGTGCGATTAGTATAGCTGGGTTAAAAAAAGGATTAGATAAGTTTTTGGAGGAGAAGTCCATTAACTGCTATTAATCAAGTTTACTTAGGGAATAGCCACTGCTATTAATTGCATCAGTAGCATGGGATCTTCTTGATGTTTGGGTAATTGCCAGGTTCTTGTGGCCTGGTTTGGCCTCTGTTGGAAACAGGATGCTGGGCTTGATGGACCCTTGGTCTGACCCAGCATGGCAATTTCTTATGTTCTTATGCTTGTCTTTCTTCATAACAACACTGAAAGTGCAGAAGACATCATGCTTACCACATGATACCTCTGGGAGGTGTTGGCCTATACATTTTGCACAGTGGCAGGCTTTAGAAAGTGGCTTGATGTTGGCTTATGATGTCATCAGCTGACAACTTCTTCTCTAGCCTTAATGCTATGCATAGAGCTGATGAGTGAGAGTCTATCAGCACACCTGCCTTGGTCTCGGTATCCACAAAGTCTAAAATGCTCAAACACCACAGGAAACCCATCCTATAGGACAGTAACTCTGCTATGTTGGCTACAAGTGGTCATGTAGATAAGCAATGGCCTCAAACCTGAAAAGACCTGAAAGGTTGCAACTCAGCTTGGAAAATGACCATTCTGCTAGCTTTTCTCCCCTGGAGTCTTCAGCCTATGTGCTTTAAGGGTGGCCACAGAGAGGATAAAGGACTGTAACTGCTACTAGCAATCAGAACAAGCTACTCTGCAGATTTTATATGTACCTACATAAAGTGGGACAACATGACTAGCCCTGAACTGATAGACAAAGGGTCTTGCTGTACCCTGAAATCTCAGTATTTCCCAATGGCTACCTGTGACATTTATTTATTTAACAGGTTTTATATACCGGCATTCATCAAAGATATCACGTCAGTGTACATTGAACAGAAACACTATGCCAGAAGCGTTTGACAAGAAACTTGTTGGGTTGAAATTGGAGTAAATATTAATAAAACATTATATAAAAGTTATAAATTTGAAAAATTTACAGAATAGAAACAGAAATATATAATATTTTTTTAAAGGTACCGGTACAGCGAAATATATACAGGATCACGATCAATGGTGAGCAAATATAACAGCCAGTATAAGATGTACAAAATAAGGAACAACGGTATGCATTGAAACTGAAGATTTTGATAGCGAATGCATTTGAGTGAAGAAAAACCAGTGTGGGGCGGTACAATGAAAGTTAGGAGGCCGGGAAGTAATATTAGGTATAGGCCTGTGTGAATAGCCACGTTTTGAGTTTTTGACATGTCAGGCATTTTTTGACAGTTTTTGACATGTCAGGCAGTTTTTGACATGTCAGGCTAGGTTATTAGCTTCTAACACAGTTTTGTCTTGGGTTCAATGAGGTGAAGCTTTTGTTATGTGGGTGCTATTATAGTCATCACAAAATAACTCTGACCTATACATTTCAGAGGTGACTTTCAACAACATGTAATATTTGCTAACAAAAGTAATTGCCTAATAAACACTTTGCGCTTGATACTGCCCTGGTCTGATCACCAATTAATAAAAGCGGAAATAGCTGTCTCCAACCAAATCCATAATAAAATAGTGAAAAAGCAGACCTATACCTTCAGGAAAAAGATAGAGATAGAAACACTTACTGAAGAAATAGAAAATAAGCTACATGAAATAAATCAAATCAACTCCACATCAGCATTCGACTCCTGGGATAAGATAATCAATGACATCACTGAAAAACTTAGTCCTGTCCAGACAAAAATTATTAACGAAGAGAGAAAAAACTTAACACACAATAAACCCCGGTACAACAAAGAACTAAGAAGCACTAAAAAGATCCTAAGAAAATTAGAGAAACAATGACAGAAATACTCTTCGCCAGAATCCTAAGGAAAATATAAATCTTTCCATACATACTACCAAACACTAACCAATACAACAACAACAACAACAAAAATACTACGCTAAACAGACTCACAGGGTTATATACAATTCTAAACTGTTCTTTGAGGTTGTTAAACATTTAAAGATGCAATATCTTCCATATTGCAAAACCACAACCTCACAAAGTCCTCCTGCAATCAATATGCCACCGTACTCTTAGACAAAATCAATAAACTGGAAAAACAATCAACTTGTTCACCTATAAGCATGATTAAGTGGTCAATGTTTGACAGAATATCAAAGTTGGAAATTAGTCAGATCATTGCTAAAATTAAACCAGCTACTCACCCACATGACCCAATTCCAGTCAGTTCCTTGAAACAAATACAGCAAGTAATCACTCCAACAATCACTACTTTAATTAACCATTCACTATCAGAAGGACTCATACCACATGGATTAAAAAAAAGCAGTAATAAAGCTGATGCTAAAAAATAAGTCTGGTAAACTTGACGACTGGGACAACTATTGTCCAATAGCCAACTTGCCATTTCTAGTTAAAATTCTTGAGAAAGCAGTGCTATCCCAACTTGTAAATTACTTCATGGATCAAAATATTCTCTTCCCAAACCAATTTGGTTTTAGGAAACATCACTTAACTGAGACACTACTCCTCTCATTAACAGATTTGGTCTTACGAAGGCCTGACATTGATGGATCTTACTGTCTTGTGCTTATTGATTTAACAGCCGCCTTTGACACGGTAGACCACAACCTACTATGCCAGCAGATAAAAAGCATTGGGATCAATGACGAGGTTCTCAGGTGGTTCTTTTCATTTCTATCTAACAGAACATTCAAAGTCAAACTGGGCAACCATATATCCGACACTTTCCAGTGTGATACAGGTGTCCCTCAAGGCTCTGCCCTCAGCAACACTATTCAATATTTACATGCTCCCACTGTGTAAATTACTGAAAAATCTTGGTATAACCTTCTTCCTATATGCCGATGACATACAGTTTTACATCCCAAAATCCAGATTACCTGAAGATATAATTCTGATATTCTCTATCTATATGAAAGCAATACAACAAGAAGTATTGCAAACGAAACTGTCTCTAAACCCCAAAAAGTCTGAAATCATTTGGCTGAGTAGAAACACATCAATAGCTGGAGCTGGGAGGAGAGCTCAAGCGTTTTTTGCCTACCTGAAGCGGATCGGGGGTAAGCGGTAGCTTGCCCTGACGGCTTGACTTTCACCAATCGCTTCATTTCCTGAGTCTGAGGGGGCGTTTCCACTGGAGGCGGGACCAGGCCTTCAACCTTTAAATTTTCTTATTGTAGCGGCGCGCAGCAAAGCCGGCGCGCTGCTAAAGCCGTACGCGTTTAAGGGGCGCGTGGCAAAGTAGGGCTTTGCCGGGCTTCGCCGGGTCTTCGCTGGGACTTCGCCTTAGAAGATTGGATTTATACTGATTAGAAACCGCTCTGAACAGACTGAGGAATAAATACCTTTAGGTAAGAGCTAGACCTCCTTCTGACTTCATAAGTGAAATCTATATTTTTAACGTATATACACCTACCATTGAATATCTCTTTGTTCCTGGTGGTTATATATATTTCCCTTTGATATGCCACACACAAAAAGAAAGGTCAAAATACGGCCTTCTAGTGATGTGGCAGCTCCTGATGCAGGACAAAAGACGGTATTGGACTGGCTTGACCCACAGAATCCCCTACAGGTGTTAGTCGCTGGAGGAAATCCACTAGAACGAAGTGCTTCCTCCCTGACTACTGAAATATCTTTGAGCCCAGGGGAGCCGGCTCCTCCATCACCACCCGGAAAAGAAGGGGTTTTGTCCCCAATAAATCAGAGTGGTATATTAGAGGGAACTTTGAACCCAATGGAATCTGGAGAAGAATTGGAAAAAGAAAAAGTTAATGGGAAGTTGGACTTTAGTGATTTGAAACAGCAAGTGAGATTTGATATTTTGGAAAACTCCACTTTAGATCCGATAGAAAACAGTACCCCTGGAAATACTGACTTAGTCAGAAGCAAAATTGATAATATTGACGTAATAATAAAAACAAATAAGAAATGGTCAAAACCTGTTAATGTAACTATGGATAGCCTATGGTCATATATGGAAAAACTAGATACTGCTATAGGAAAATTAACTGAAGTAGTATTAAAGACATCAAATTCTTTACATCAAAACACTAATGAACTGGGTAAACAAAAAGAGGATGTAAATAAAATAGATAAGCGGGTACTCCAGATAGAAAAGATCCAGAGTCATCAGATTATTAAAGAAGAAGCAATAAATAAGAGATTAGAAAATTTGGAAAACACTGTGAGATCACTAAATTTAAGAATCAATAATTTTCCAATTATCAAAAAAATGGAGCCGATTGAATTATTTAGAAATTATGCTACTCAAGTGTTAAAAATCCCTGAAAAATGTATGCCAGTAGTAGTAAAAGCTTTTTACCTAAGTGGAAAGAAGAAAAAACTTGAGTCAGAACAGGAAATAAAGAACAGTGATGGAAAAGAATTAGAAGTAAATTCCATAGACCTATCGGACTTATTACAAAAGTCACAAGAGGAAATTGAAATAAAAACAAGGGAAACTTTATTAATTCAATTTGCTTTCTCCACAGATAGAGATAACACATTGAGGTCTTTTTTTCAAAATAGATCAACCACCTTTTACGGCCAAAAAGTATGGATTTTCCCTGATCTTATTAAGGATACTCAGGTTTGAAGAAGAAATTTCCTACAATATAGGAAAACAGTACTAGAGAAAGGAGGAACTTTTTCTTTAAAATATCCGTGTAAATGTTTTATTAAATTAGATGGAAACAATATATTCTCCAACCCAAAGGGTTTAAAAGATCTTCTCGAGATTAAAGACCGGTAATTAGGAAATGTAAAATAGGTCAAGATAGGATGTATATATTTTCCTAATGTATAATCTTATTTCCTTATAAAATTCGTTCAATGATAAGATTGCCTTAATTTGAAAAAATGTCAAATAAGGGATAAATTATTACAAATGTAATTTGACAAAGGGGTTTTTATTTAGAACCCGCTTTTCATTTTTTTTTTATTTTCCTGTTCTCTTAAGATTGACATCAGTTCTACCTTATTGTAATTTGTTTATTGTAATTAACTATGTAAAGCAATAAATAAAGAATTGAAAAAAAAAAGAAACACATCAATAGCTAAATCACCCACCCTGGACCTAGGTGATCTTCAGATTAATACCTCAAATCAAGTACAGGATTTAGGAGTACAGATAGATGAGAACCTCAACATGAAAATCAGCAAATTAATAAAGACAGGCTATATCAAGTTACTTATACTACAACGGTTGAAACCATTCTTAACCTATGCAGATTTCCGTACTGTAGTGCAAACTAGGGATGTGACTCGTCAGAAATTGGGGGCTCCCCCAAAATGTTAGGAAAACCCCACGATATTGATCATGGGGGTTCTCTTATCATTTTGGGGGAGGGTGGGAAAAACGGCACACAAAAATAACCCCTAAACCCACCCCAACCCTTTAAAGCTAACCCCTTAGCTTCCCCTACCTTCCCGACCCCCCCAAAAACATTTTACAGGTACCTGGTGGTCCAGTGGGGGTCCTGGGAGCGATCTCCTGCTCCCGGGCCATCCTCCCGCTACCGGGCCGTCGGCTGCCACTAATCAAAATGGCGCCGATGGCCCTTTGCCCTTACCATGTGACAGGGTATCCGTGCCATTAGCCGGCCCCTGTCACATGGTAGGAGCACTGGATGGCCCGCGCCATTTTTAACTTCCCCCTTTGGATTGAATCCCCTCAAGGCCACCTCTTTCTACCAGCACACTTTGTTTCTTTCCTAGTTATGTTTATTCCAAGTTGTTCTCCTCCTTGTTCTTTGTAAGACATATTATTGTCATTATTTATTGCCTGTTAGAATGTAAACCGGAGTGATAAGTAACTCTGTTACCTGAACCTCGGTATAAAAAAAGTCATAAATAAATAAATAAATAAATAAATACCCTTTCACATGGTAAGGGCAAAGGGCCATCGGCGCCATTTTGATTAGTGGCAGCCGACAGCCCGGGAGCACGGCCCGGGAGATCGCTCCTGGGACCCCCACTGGATCACCAGGTACCTGTAAAATATTTTTTTTTTGGGGGGGGGAAGCTAAGGGGTTAGTTTTAAAGGGTCGGGGTGGGTTTTTTGTTTATTGGCTCGGGCGCAGCCGATAAACAAAACCACGGTCGGGCCCGATGTAAAAAACCCCACATGTGAATCGGAATCGGAACCGGAATCCGAGCCGATTCCGGTTCCGATTCATATCTCTAGTGCAAACTACTGTAACTCTTTACTACTTGGTCTCCCAGCAAGTCACCTGAAACCACTGCAACTATTAGAAAATACTGCAGCAAGACCTCTACTAGGATCTAAGAAATACGATCACACTAAACCCTTGCTGATCTCACTGCACTGGTTACCAAGACAATGCAGATTCTACTATAAAGTACTAACAATAATATTCAACATCAAGCATGTTAACACCACCAGCATGTCCAGATGGACACTAAAACCTTACAACCCTCAGTGTACACTAAGATCTCAACATAAAGGACTATTGACTGACCCCACATTACAGAGTGCTCATCTGATGCAAATAAGAGATCGCATGTTCTCCATAGTGGGTCCAAAACTATGGAACTCTTTGCCCGAGACAATACAGATCCTACCAGATAGAAAGAGATTCAAAGGGGAATTTAAAACTTGGTTATTCAAAAACACATATAATCTAACTTAAAACCACAGAATACACAGAAGGACATGAGATAATAACTGAAACTTGAAGAACAATTTCAAACAAGAGTTTGAATGACTCCCAAAACAACCCACTGAAAAAGATGTGAAAACCATCATTTCATTTTTAATTACCCTTACCCTATTACTGATGTACTAGATAAATATTAACTTGTGTTAGCAAATTTAGCCTGACACTAATACCTGCGTATGAATAATCCCCCTATAACCACTTTGTCTATTTGTTTGTCATATCAAAAGTATGAATGACACTTTGTAAACCATTATGATCTATACATGGAACAACAGTATATAAAATGTATAATAAATAAAATGCTTGCATGACATAATAATATAAATAAAGCATTAAAAAATTAGTTATTAATAAGATTTCTAATATGTTTCCATTGTGTGGTTGAAAATGTGTGCACCTGTACATGGGAGAGATAAAAATATTAGGAGGTTTGAAATAATTCAGCCAATTGACTAGTCAGTGTGTGCACCAAGGACAAAGAGAGGGCTGGGAGGGGAACCTGAAGCTCTAAGCTCTCCTCTTTGTAATCATGGTATTGTTTAGCTGCAGTGGTCGCAATTTTCTTTTCAAACTCCTGCATCTCTTCTTCCGTGAGTATTGCATGTCTACGGATCTCCACATAGGGCCATTCCTTGCCACATTTCCCACCGTCAGCAGGGCAGGAAAATTTGACACGACCCTGTAAATCAGGAAAACTGGCATGATTATTATCACAGGCAATAATCTATGTATATTAAGAGTGGATCTTTTTATTCATGTGTAACCCTTACTGTGACTTCTCCCTCTGACATGACACATTAATAAAAGCAAGGTCCTTTTAAGACTTCCACAAATCCTGCAGCTATCACTGGGGGGCTCCTGCCTGCTAGTAAGTCAGTTTCACATCGGGCACTGAGAAGATTGCAGTGGGTGCTATTTATAGAACATAAGAAAGGAATCTAAAGTAACTCCTACTAGGGGCACATAAAATAAAAAAAAAGCTCTGATACTGGGTTTTTGTGGTCCTGGCACTAGTTCTGTGGGTTCAAAAATCAATTGCCACATAAGATATTAAATTGGACCTGGCTCAGATGCCAATGGGATGTAGTATACTGCAGAAGAGGGAAAAGGAAGCCAAAATGCTTTTCCCTTCTGTGATCATCTACATTGTTTCCCCTATCCTGGAACTTCAATACTCCTCCCTAAACCTTCTTTAAAACGCTTCTTCTTACGAACCTACACCCTGAGATCCACAAATGTAGTTTCAAACAATACGGGGTAGTTCCAACAGCTTGAACATTATTTCATTTGCTGGGAGTTACCAGCCCCAAATATCAGTAGTAATCACAAAATCAATGAGGCCAATAATTTAACGGATAAAAAGGAGGTGTTCTGTGTGTTTCAGGGAGGGGTTTAGTTATCTAGCTATCTTAGCTGAATATCAAATATATCCAACTAGGTTAGCCAGATAAAAATTGGCCTGCTTCAGAGAAGGCTTAAAGTTATCTGGACTTGTCTGGCCAGATAACTTGCTACTTATCCAAGTAAGCACTTCTCTGGGCCAGCAGCCCATTTCCAACTCTCTTCCCCAATACATTCACTTTGGCCCCACCAGACTGAGCTTCTCCATCGCCCCCCCCCCCCCCCCCACCACCACCAATGACATAAATGTGATTTTTGAGGGGGGGCAGCAAATTGCTCATGCCCCTTCCCATTCTGGCTGCTATTAAATAAATCTTTCCAGCCAATCCTTCCCCACCTGAACTCACAATACTATGAACCCCTACCTCCAGACGCCCAGAAACTCTGTTGGGAGCAAGATAATCTCCTACCTGTTCCCAGTTCTTCAGTGCTTAGTGTTTTTTTTTCCCTATGTTGCAGTGCTAAGTAGCAAATTATCCAGCCACACAACTTAAAAACCTACCCGGCTATATTCAAACATAGCTGGTTAGGTTTTTAAGTTATCTGGATATATGTAGCTGGATAACTAACCAAATATATTCAGTGGGATGTTTATTTCACTGAATATATGGGACAAGTTATCTGGCTAAATTTAGCCAGATAATTTGTCCACTGAATCTGCCGGATGTGGATTGGAGCATCCCATCTGCAGAACTGTCAAGAAGTAGAGAGATAATGGATGCTTCTCAAGAGGCTCTGTTCAAACAAATGGTAATGGAACCCACAAGGGAGGGTGTGATACTTGATTTGGTGCTCTCAAATGGGGATAATGTCTCAAATATCTGAGTAGGTGCCCACCTGAGCACCTGTGACCATCAAACAGTATGGTCTGATATCACAAACAGGATACGGAGAAGACACACAAAGAAATAAAGACTTTGTCAAAATGGGAATGTTCCTAGAGGAAGAACTGGAAGCTTGGGAGAAAATAGCTGAGGTCGAACAACAGTGGGCCAAACTGGAAGGAGCTATTACAAAGGCAACAATTCTATATCTTAGAAAAGCAAACAAAAGTAAGAGGAAAAATAAACCGATCTGATTCTCAAAGGAAGTGGCTGAAAAAATAAAGGCAAAAAGAACAGCATTCAGGAAGTATAAAGGATACAAAAAAGAGGAACACAGGGAAGAATACCTGGTGAAACTGAGGGACACGAAGAAAGAAATCAGAAAAGCAAAAGGTCAAGCGGAAGAAAAGATTGCCAAAGAGGTAAACCTAGATGAAAACATTTTTCAGATATATCAGAGAAAGAAGGAAGGTCCATAGTGATATAATGAAACTGAAAGGTGACAAGGAACAATAAGTGGAGAGAGACGAAGAAATGGCAGAAATATTAAACAGATACTTCAGTTCAGTGTTCATTAAAAAACACCCTGGAGAAGGACCGTTGCTCATAAACAAGATTGTAGATGGGAATGGGGTAGACAAATCTCTGTTTATGAAACAGAATGTATGGGAAGAGCTAGGCAAACTGAAAGTGAACAAGGCCATGGGGTCAGATGAGATACATCTCAGGATACTGAGGAAGCTCAAAGATGTGTTGCCATGTCGGCTGAAGGACCTTTTCAATAGATCCCTGAAAATGGGAGTGATGTCATGGGATTGAAGAAGGGTGGCGGTAACCCCACTTCACATGAATGGTAGCAGAGAGGAGGCTGGAAACTACAGGCCAGTTAGCGTCACATCAGTGATGTGGAAAACTAATGGAGAGCTGCTGCAGGAAAGGATAGCGAACTATCTAGAGTCAGGAGGATTGCTGAACCCGAGGCACCATGGAACCACCAGGGAAAGGTCATGTCAGACAATTCTGATTGATTTTTTTGATTGGGTAACTAGAGAATTGGATTGAGGAAGAGCACTTGAGGTGATTTACTTGGATTTCAGCAAAGCTTTTGATACAGTCCTGCATAGGCGGCTTGTGAATAAAATGAGAAGCTTGGGAGTGAGCACCAAGGTGGTTGCATGGATTACAAATTGGTTGACTCACAGGAGATAGCGTGTAATGGTAAATGGAACCTACTCTGAAGAGAGAGCCGTGTTAAGTGGAGTGCCACAGGGACTGGTTTTGGGACCGGTTCTGTTCAATATCTTTGTGAGCGACACTGCAGAAGGAATAGAATGTAAAGTATGTATATTTACAGATGATACTAAGATCTGCAACAAAGTGGATATGCCTGAAGGAGTAGAGAGAATGAAGAGAGATTTAAGAAAGCTGGAACAGTTGTCGAATATTTGATATCTGGGATTCAATGCTAAGAGGTGCAGAATCATGCATCTGGGATGTGGTAATCCAAAAGAGCTGTATGTGATGGGGTGAAAGACTGATGTGCATAGACCAAGAAAAGTATCTTGGGGTGACAGTGCATGGTAATCTGAAGATGGCATACATGGATCCATGCCTAACCCGGCATTCAGAAGGAGAGGGAATGATCGGCAGACTCCAACCTGCACCATCAAAGCAGCCAAAGGAGGAAAACACCTATCACTCAGCATTCCTGACAATCATTTTACTCTCCTTGGGTAAGGGGCAGCTGCATCTGCCAATCAGCCATGGTGCTATACAGCCAATAGAAGGTGGTGCAGACCGGGACTAGGAGTTCATATGTCTGACTGTCGGTGAGATTAAAAGAGCTGGGATGCCATGGAGGAACACCTGCAGGCAGGCTGTGAAGACACAGGGTGATGGTGCATTGGACTTGTACACCTTTTCTGTCTTGGCACCGGGTGCAAGTGAATTTCATATGGTCTAAATGAGAGGGAGAGAGATAGAGAGAGCATGTGCTTGTCTGTGTGATGAGAGAGAAAGGGAGAGAGAAAGGGAATGTGTCTATGTGACTAAGAGAGTATGAATAGCAGGGTACTTAGTATGAATGCAGGTTGAAGGGCATCGTCCAGTCCAAGTCTGTGGAAAAACTGGCCACCCTATGCACAGCATAGGAGGAGATGCATTTCTGTTTCTATTTCTCCATAGTCGTACTGCATATACCAGCACCATTGTGTGGAAAAGCAAAGGCCGGAGCTTTTATTAACAATGCAAAACTGTGCTCTATTAGCAGAGCTAAACACTTTGAAGAAATCAGATGGAGTCTCAGGCTGAAAACTGAAACTTTACTAAAAAAAAAACAAACAAACAAAAAAGCCTAGTAAAAAGTATTAAAACTGGAGAGGGCTAGATTCACAGCAGAGGTGACAGAGCAAAGAACATCTTGTAGCAAGCCACATGCAGAAAGAAAGCACTAGCACCTCCCCAGTTGCTAGGCAACCCTTCCTCTCCCATTTAGCAGGCTGATACTGTAAAGTGCACTCAGCTGGGCGCACTGTTTAACGCCCATCCACAACCCCTTATACCAGGGGTGGGCAAGTCCGGTCCTCGAGGGCTGCAAACCAGTCGGGTTTTCAGGATACCCCTAATGAATATGCATGAAATTGATTTGCATACAACTGAGGCAGTGTGTATGCAGGTCTCTCTCATGCATATTCATTAAGGATATCCTGAAAACCCGACTGGTTTGCAGCCCTCGAGGACTGGAATTGCCCACTCCTGCCTTATACAATAAGGGGTTTAGCGCATCCATAATGCGCATACAAACCCCCCTGAAACTAATAGCGCTCATTACATGCAAATGCATGTTGATGAAGCTATTAGTAATTCGCCCCAGATACTGTAAAAAAAAAAAAAAAAGTGTGCCTGATCCGTTAATTTCTGTGCAGCTCGAAAAAGTGTACAGAAAACCAGAAAATACTGCTTTTCTGTACATCCTCTGACTTAATATCATAGCAATATTAAGTTGGAGGAACCAAAAAGGTTAAAAAAAAAATTAGAAAAAAAAATAATGTGCTGGCATATCAGGTTAGGAAAACAGACGCTACAATTTTATATCCCTAGCGTGACTCCTCATTTAAATACAGTATTGCGCACCCAGGAGAGGTGACTAGGTGTGAGTTGGGAAAGTGAGTGCTCATGTCTGAGCGCCCGTTTTCCTGCACATTTTACAGTATCAGCCTGCTGGATTGCTAAACTACAAAGGAAATACTTACCATTTGCTGTCTATGTGTAAATATAAATAAGAATATAAGAACATAAGAATATGCCATACTGGCTCAGACCAAGGGTCCATCAAGCCCAGCATCCTGTTTCCAACAGTGGCCAATCCAGGCCATAAGAACCTGGCAAGTGCCCCAAAACTAAGTCTATTCCATGTAACCGTTGCTAATGGCAGTGGCTAATCTGTAGGTCAGAGCTTTCCAAACTTTTCATGTTGGTGACACACTTTTTAGACAAACATAATTTCGGGACACAGTAATTCAGTCTACTAGTAAACCAGAGGTTAAAGGTTAAACGAACGAAACATATTTCGACAATTTATGTATGTTTCCTTAAATATATAGATAAATAAAATGTTTCACAACACAACCTATCTCATGAAAACCTTAAATTTATATTAAAAATATATATTCCAAGATTCATGTTATTGTTATACCGTATTTTTCGCTCCATAAGACGCACCTGACCATAAGACGCACCTAGGATTCAGAGGGGGAAAATTTAAAAAAAAAAAAATTGTGCTAAACCGGCTCTGCGTCTGGGCGTCTTATGGAGCAAATTAGGGGAGTGCATAGTTTTTTTTTTTCTCCCCATTTTGTTTTCGGGTCTGGGGAGGGCCATTTCGGTCCACTCCCCAGATCAGAAAGCTTTTCTTTCTGTGGGAACCCCCAAACCCCCCCCCCATCCCAACCCTTTAAATTAACAACCTCCACCCCCCTGACCCCCCCAAGACCTGCCGAATTAATTTCCTGCAACCCCCCACCCTCCTGACCCCCCCCCAAGCCCTGCCGAATTAATTTCCTGCAACCCCCCAAGCCCTGCCGAATTAATTTCCTGCACTGAGACCGACCAATAGCAGCGGTCGGTCTCAGTGACATAGTGAGGGCATAGGGCCGTCGGCGCCATTTTGTTTACTGGCAGCCGACGGCTCACGCCCAGGAGATCGTTCCCGGACCGCTCCTGGACCCCCGCTGGACCACCAGGGACGTTTGGCAGGTCTTGGGGGGGTCAGGAGGGTGGGGGGTTGCAGGAAATTAATTTGTCAGGTCTTGGGGGGGGGGGTTGTAGGAAATTAAGTCGGCAGGTCTTGGGGGAGTCGGGGGGGGGGGTGTTTGTTAGATTTTTTTTTTTTTTTTTTTTTTATATTCGCTTCATAAGACGCACATACATTTTCCCCCCACCTTTGGGGGAAAAAAAGTGCGTCTTATGGAGCGAAAAATACGGTAATTTATGAGAAACAATAATAAAACAAATTGTCTGTCCCCCACACACTCATCTCTCTCCTCCCCCCAGCACATGTCTGGCCCCCACACACTCACCTCTCTCCCCCCCAGCACATGTCTGACCCTCACACACTCATTTCTCTCCCCACCAGCACATGTCTGGCCCCCACACACTCATATCTCTCCCCCTCAAGCACATGTCTGCCCCCCAGCACGTTTGCCCCCCACTCACTCATGAACTTAATAGCAGGTAATGGACTTCTCCTCCAAGAACGTATCCAATCTTTTTTTAAACACAGCTATACTAAATGCACTAACCACATCCTCTGGCAACAAATTCCAGAGTTTAATTGTGCGTTGAGTAAAAAAGAACTTTCTCCCATTAGTTTTAAATGTGCCACATGCTAACTTCATGGAGTGCCCCCTAGTCTTATTATCCGAAAGAGTAAATAACCTATTCACATCTACCCGTTCTAGACGTCTCATGATTTTAAAAACCTCTATCTTGTCCCCCCTCAGCCGTCTTGTCTCCAAGCTGAAAAGTCCTAACCTCTTTAGTCTTTTCTCATAGGGGAGCTGTTCCATTCCCCTTATCATTTTGGTAGCCCATCTCTGTACCTTCTCCATCGCAATTATATCTTTTTTGAGATGCGGCGACCAGAATTGAACACATTATTCAAGTTGCTGTCTCACCATGGAGCGATACAGAGGCATTATGACATTTTCCGTTTTATTCACCATTCCCTTTCTAATAATTCCCAACATTCTGTTTGCTTTTTTGACTGCCGCAGCATACTGAACCGACAATTTCAATGTGTTATCCACTATGACGCCTAGATCTCTTTCTTGGGTTGTAGCACCTAATATGGAACCCAACATTGTGTAATTATAGCATGGGTTAATTTTCCCTACATGCATCACTTTGCACTTATCCACATTAAATTTCATCTGCCATTTGGATGCCCAATTTTCCAGTCTCACAAGGTCTTCCTGCAATTTATCACAATCTGCTTGTGATTTAACTACGCTGAACAATTTTGTGTCATCTGCAAATTTGATTATCTCACTCATCGTATTTCTTTCCAGATCATTTATAAATATATTGAAAGGTACGGGTCCCAATACAGATCCCTGAGGCACTCCACTGCCCATTCCCTTCCACTGAGAAAATTGTCCATTTAATCATACTCTCTGTTTCCTGTCTTTTAGCCAGTTTGCAATCCACGAAAGGACATCGCCACCTATCCCATGACTTTTTACTTTTCCTAGAAGCCTCTCATGAGGAACTTTGTCAAACGCCTTCTGAAAATCCAAGTATACTACATCTACCAGTTCACCTTTATTCACATGTTTATTAACTCCTTCAAAAAAGTGAAGCAGATTTGTGAAGCAAGACTTGCCTTGGGTAAAGCCATGCTGACTTTGCTCCATTAAACCATGTCTTTCTATATGTTCTGTGATTTTGATGTTTAGAACACTTTCCATTATTTTTCCTGGCACTGAAATCAGCTAACTGGTCTGTAGTTTCCTGGATCGCTCCTGGAGCACTTTTTAAATATTGGGGTTACATTTGCTATCCTCCAGTCTTCAGGTACAGTGGATGATTTTAATGATAGGTTACAAATTTTTACTAATAGGTCTGAAATTTCATTTTTTATTTCCTTCAGAACTCTGGGGTGTATACCATCCGGTCCAGATGATTTACTACTCTTCAGTTTGTCAATCAGGTCTACCACATCTTCTAGGTTCACCGTGATTTGATTCACTCCATCTGAATCATTACCCATGAAAACCTTCTCCATCACGGGTCCCTCCCCAACATCCTCTTCAGTAAACACCGAAGCAAAGAAATCATTTAATCTTTCCGCAATGGCCTTATCTTCTCTAAGTGCCCCTTTAACCCCTGGATCATCTAACGGTCCAACTGACTCCCTCACAGGCTTTCTGCTTCGGATATATTTTAAAAAGTTTTTACTGTGAATTTTTGCTTCTACGGCCAACTTCTTTTCAAATTCTCTCTTAGCCTGTCTTATCAAAGTCCTACATTTAACCTGCCAACATTTATGCTTTATCCTATTTTCTTCTGTTGGATCTTTCTTCCAATTTTTGAATGAAGATCTTTTGGCTAAAATTGCTTCTTTCTCCTCCCCTTTTAAACATGCTGGTAATCGTTTTGCCTTCTTTCCATCTTTCTTAATGTGTGGAATACATCTGGACTGTGCTTCTAGAATGGTATTTTTTAACAATGACCACGCCTCTTGGACATTTTTTACTTTTGTAGCTGCTCCTTTCAGTTTTTTTCTAACAATTTTTCTCATTTTCTTAAAGTTTCCCTTTTGAAAGTTTAGCATGAGAGCCGTGGATTTGCACACTGTTCCTCTTCCAGTCATTAAATCAAATTTGATCATATTATGATCACTATTGCCAAGAGTCCCCACCACTGTTACCTCTCTCACCAAGTCCTGTGCTCCACTGAGAATTAAATCTAAAATTGATCCCTCTCTTGTCGGTTCCTGAACCAATTGCTCCATAAAGCTATCATTTATTCCATCCAGGAATGTTATCTCTCTAGCGTGTCCCGATGATACATTTACCCAGTCAATATTGGGGTAATTGAAGTCTCCCATTATTACCACACTACCAATTTGGTTAGCTTCCCTAATTTCCCTTAGCATTTCACTGTTCATCTCAGCATCTTGACCAGGTGGACGGTAGTATACTCCTATCACTATAGTCTTCCCCAACACACAAGGGATTTCTATCCATAAAGATTCAATTTTGTATTTAGTCTCATGCAGGATGTTTATCCTGTTGGACTCTATGCCATCCCGGACATAAAGCGCCACACCTCCTCCCGGGTGCTCCTCTCTGTCATTGCGATATAATTTGTACCCCAGTATAGCACTGTCCCATTGGTTATCCTCTTTCCACCATGTCTCTGAGATGCCAATTAAGTCTATGTCATCATTTACTGCTATACATTCTAATTCTCCCATCTTACTTCTTAGACTTCTGGCATTAGCATACAAACATTTCAAAGTTTGTTTTTTGTTGTATTTTCATTCTGCTTTTTAATTGATAGGGATAAGTTAGAATTTTTTAGCTCAGGTGAGTTTTCAGTTACAGGCACTCGGACTACTTTTCTTATTATTGGAACCTCACTGTCGGGATGCCCTAATTTTAATGCATCATTAGTATCCTTTGAAGATACCTCTCTCCGAACCATGCGCTGCTGAGCGACTGTCGGCTTTCCCCTTTGTTCTAGTTTAAAAGCTGCTCTATCTCCTTTTTAAAGGTTAGCACCAGCAGTCTGGTTCTACCCTGGTTAAGGTGGAGCCCATCCCTTCGGAAGAGACTCCCCCTTCCCCAAAAGGTTCCCCAGTTCCTAACAAAACTGAATCCCTCTTCCTTGCATCATCGTCTCATCCTCGCATTGAGACTCCGGAGCTCTGCCTGCCTCTGGGGACCTGCACGTGGAACAGGAAGCATTTCAGACAATGCTACCCTGGAGGTTCTGGCTTTAAGCTTTCTACCTAAGAGTCTAAATTTGGCTTCCAGAACCTCCCTCCCACATTTTCCTATGTCGTTGGTGCCCACATGTACCACGACAGCCGGCTCCTCCCCAGCACTGTCTAAAATCCTATCTAGGTGACGCGTGAGGTCTGCCACCTTCGCACCAGGTAGGCATGTTACCAGGCAATCCTCACGCCCACCAGCCACCCATCTATCTACTTTCCTAATAATCGAATCACCAACTATGATGGCCGACCTAACCCTTCCCTCCTGGGCAGTAGGCCTTGGGGATATATCCTCAGTGTGAAAGGACAATGCATCACCTGGAGAGCAGGTCTTCGCTGCAGGATCCTTTCCTGCTGCACCCGGTTGATGCTCTCCCATCATGAGACCTTCTTCCTCCAAGGCAGCACCAGGGCTGCCAGTCTGAAGTTGGGACTTGGCTACTATGTCCCTGAAGGTCTCATCTGTATACCTCTCTGTCTGCCTCAGCTCCTCCAGGTCTGCCACTCTAGCCTCCAGAGATCGGACTCGTTCTCTGAAAGCCAGGAGCTCTTTGCATCGCATGCACATGTACAACTTCTCACTGGTGGGTGAAAAATCATACATGTGACACTCGATGCAAAAGACTGGGAAGCCCCCCTCTTGCTGCTGTACTGCTGCCTTCATCTCAATTTTGATCAGTTCCTAGTTAAGTTTTAGGATGCTATGGGAGTAGGAATGTGTCTAACGTCCTTTAAATGTATTAGTGAATTAACTATATGTTTGGTAGTAGCTTACCGGGGTCTGATCGAATTCTCAATATAGTTTTTGTTGATGGGTTTTTTTTTTTGTTTTTGTGTTTTTTTGGTGAAAGTGGCACCTGCCTATAAATTACGGGATGAGCTTATTCTGCCAAAATACCATGACATTCTCATCATTCTTTTAACCTTTAAAGATTGTTTTCAGCTGTAGGAACCAGCTAGGTCAACCTTATCTCTGCCAATCACATATAATGCCCCCTGCCCATGCACAATTATCTTATAGGGGCATTTCTGTGTCAGGACGGGCCTGGCAGGAGCTGCCCTCAGGCAGCTTCCATCAGTCCCTGGATACTCAGTGCCTGGTCCCTCCACCATGGAAAAAGGGTGAGATTTCCCTCCTTTTCCCAGGAAACCCTATAATAGATGGTACTGTGAACAGAGCTGGCAGTATTTAAATATTTTATTAAATTAGATACCTCTAAATTCCTACAAGACATCAAACACCACATTAACTAGTTGGAATATTAATCTCCACAAAGCATCATTCTATGAGAAGAAAGAACTTCTTGTATTCCCTTTAATCCATTATAATTACTGTTCCCTTCTTATAGTACTTCCCAAAGTCTCATCCATAAGCAGAAATGCAAATTGGGCCAGCTGGATGCTGTGAATTAGATGGGGAGGGGATTTTATGCTACTTCTGCTGGGTCCATACCCTAAACCAAAGCTCCACTGTTGGGTCCACACCCTTGGACTAAGGCTTTGCTGCTGCTCAGCTGCTGAGTAAAGCCTATCCTGAGGGTGGGGGAGCAAATGCACCGCTCAGGCCTTACAGTTTGCCTTTCTGTCCTCCCTGGCAGGGAGGGCTTTCTTCTTCTAGTGATTATAACTCTGCTAGACTTGGCCTGTCTTTCAGCCTTCTCGGGCTGGGAGGAGTTCTTTCATGTCATAATAGCTTGGCTAGGTCTATGGTCTGCCTTTCAATCTCTCTGATTGGGAGGGGTTCCTTAATGGCATGCCCCTCCTCTCCCTACCTGGTGAGTAATGCAAACAAAATGGTCAGAAAGATAAAATATAGCTTGGAATGTTAGGCAGAGTAACTGCCAACATGAGTTCACTTCATGAATTTGATATCAAACACAAGGCCAAGAACCAATCAGAATGGTACAAAGAAAAGGAGCATACTCTCCCACTGGATTTTCTCTCCCTGTGTCACCCATACTCAGATAATCCTCAGTGAGTCACAGGATACACTCAATATTGAGGCAAGTCACTGGTACCATAGAAACATAGAAATGATGGCAGTAGAAGACCAAACGGCCCATCCAGTCTGCCTGGCAAGTTTCAGATTTTTTTTTCTCATACTTATCTGTTACTCTTGGCTCTTAGTAACCTTTTGGTTCTATTTCCCTTCCACCCCCACCATTAATGTAGAGAGCAGTGTTGGAACTGCATCTAATTGAAATATCTAGCTTAATTAGTTAGGGGTAGTAACCACCGCAGTAAGCAAGCTACACCCATGTTTATTTGTTTACCCAGACTATGTAATTCAGTCCTTGTTGGTTGTTTATAGATCCACTTTTCTTCATTCCCCCTGCCTTTGAAGCAGATAGTTATGCTGGATATGCATTGAAAGTGAAGTATCAGACTTTCTCCCCTGCCGTTGAAGCAGAGCGCTATGCTGGATATGCGTGAAGTATCAGTCTTTCTCCCCTGCCGTTGAAGCAGAGAGTTATGCTGGATATGCATTGAATGTGAAGTATCAGGCTTATTTGGTTTGGGGTAGTAACCACCGTAACAAGCAAGCTACTCCCCGCTTTTTTGTGAATGCAAATCCTTTTTTCCACATTTCCTCTTGCCATTGAAGCTTAGAGCAATGTTGGAGTCACATTAACCATGTGTATGTTTACTGAATATGGGTATTATCTCCAGGTAGTAGCCGTCATTCCCGCGAGCCACCCACTCTTCATTCACATCCTCTAGACTTCATGTATCCCAAGTGTTTATCCCACGCCCCTTTGAAGTCCTTCACAATTCTGGTCTTCACCACTTCCTCCAGAAGGGCATTCCAGGCATCCACCACCCTCTCCGTGAAGAAATACTTCCTGATATTGGTTCTGAGTCTTCCTCCCTGGAGCTTCAAATCGTGACCCCTGGTTCTGCTGATTTTTTCCGATGGAAAAGGTTTGTCGTTGTCTTTAGATCATTAAAACCTTTCAAGTATCTGAAAGTCTGTATCATATCACCTCTGCTCCTCCTTTCCTCCAGGGTGTACATATTTAGATTCTTCAATCTCTCCTCCTAAGTCATTCGATGAAGACCCTCAACCTTTTTTGGTCGCCCTTCTCTGGACCGCCTCCATCTTGTCTCTGTCTCTTTGGAGATACGGTCTCCAGAACTGAACACAGTACTCCTGATGAGGCCTCACCTAGGACCTGTACAAGGGGATAATCACTTCCCTTTTCTTACTCGATATTCCTCTCTCTATGCAGCCCAGCATTCTTCTGGCTTTAGCTATCGCCTTGTCACATTGTTTCGCCAACTTCAGATCATTAGACACTATCACCCCAAGGTCTCTCTCCTGCTCCATGCACATCAGCCTTTCTCCCCCCATCGAATACAGTTCATTCGGATTTCCACTCCCCATATGCATGACTCTGCACTTCTTGGCATTGAATCTCAACTGCCATATCTTCGACCACTCTTCCAGCTTCCTTAAATCCCGTCTCATTCTCTCCACTCCTTCCGGCGTGTCCACTCTGTTGCAGATCTTAGTGTCATCCGCAAAAAGACAAATCTTACCTTCTATCCCGTCCGCAATGTCGCTCACAAAGATATTGAACAGGACCGGTCCCAACATCGATCCTTGTGGTACACTGCTTAAAACCGCTCTCTCTTCAGAGAGAGTTCCATTTACTATCACACATTGTCTTCTGTCCGTCAACCAGTTTGCAATCCAGGCCACCACCTCGGCACTCACTCCTAAGCTTCTCATTTTATTCACCAGTCTCTAGTGCAGGACTGTATCAAAAGCTTTGCTGAAATCCAAGTAGATGACATCGAGTGCTCTTCCTTGATCCAATTCCTTGGTTACCCAGTCAAAAAAGTCAATCAGATTTGTCTGACATGATCTTCCCCTGGTGAATCCGTGCTGCCTCTGGTCCAGCAATTCTCCTGACTGTAGATAGTTCACTATTCTCTCTTTCAACAGTGACTCCATTACTTTTCCCACCACCGAAGTGAGGCTAACTGGTCTGTAGTTACCAGCCTCTTGCTCTGTTCCCACTCTTGTGAAGCAGGACCACCACCGCTCTTCTCCAATCACTCGGCACCACTCCCGTTTCTAGGGATCTATTGAAAAGATCACACAGCGGACCCGCAAGCACATCTCTGAGCTCCCTCAGTATCCTGGGATGAACTTCATCAGGCCCCATGGCTTTGTCCACTTTCAGTTTCCCCAGCTCTTCCCATACATTCTCTACTGTAAATGGAGTTACATCTACTCCACTCCCCTCCAGTTTCTTGTTAACTAGCGACGGTCCTTCTCCAGGGTCCTCTTTAGTGAACATAGAACTGAAGTATTCATTTAATAGTTCTGCCATTTCTTCATCTCTCTCCACACATTGATCCTTTCCACCTTTCAATTTCACTATACCACTTTGAACTTTTCTCTTTTCACTGATGTATCTGAAAAATGTTTTGTCACTTCTCTTTACCTCCTTGGCAGTCCTTTCTTCTGTTTGACTTTTTGATGTCTTGATTAATTTCTTCATCTCTTTCAGTTCTACCAGATATTCTTCTTTGTGCTCCTCCCTCTGGGATCTTTTATATTTCTCGAACGCTGTTCTTTTAGCCTTTATTTTGTCAGCCACCTCCTTTGAGAACCAGATAGGTTTCATTTTTCTTTTGCTTTTCTTTACTTTTCTAACATATAGATTAGTTGCCTTTGTAAATGCTCCTTTTAGATTGGTCCACTGTTGATCCACATCTCTCTCGTTCTCCCAGCCTTTTAGTTCTTCCTCCAGGTACTGCCCCATTTCATCAAAGTCCATGTTTTTGAACTGCAAAACTTGGGTCTTTGTGCTTCTTTTCCAAATCCTTTTTGAGATATTAAACAATACCGTTTGATGATCATTGGGCTGAGGTGGGCGCCCATCTGGATATCAGAGACATTATCTCCATTAGTGAGCACTAAGTCGAGTACAGCTCCTTCTCTCGTGGGTTCCATTACCATTTGTTTGAACAAAGCTACTTGCAGGGCATCCACTATTTCTCTACTATTAGATTTTGCAGATGGGATTCTCCAGTCTACATCTGGCATATTAGTCTCCAACGATCACCACTTCTCCTTTCTTTCCTATCTTTTGGATGTCTTCAACCAGATCTCTGTCCAGCTCTTCCTTTTGGTTTGGAGGCCTGTAAACCACTCCAATAAAAATGGATGCACCATCTTTTTGTAGGTCGGCCCATAGTGCTTCTTCATTGCCCCATCTTCCTTGCAGCTCAGATGCTTGGATATTGTTTCTGACATAAAGAGCCACTCCTCCCCCTTTCCTATCCTCTCTGTCCTTCCTTAACAAGTTATAGCCTGGTATTGCTGTATCCCAGTCATGAGATTCCGTAAACCATGTTTCTGTGACAGCAACAACGTCGAAGTCCGCCTCCACCATTAGGGCTTGCAGATCTGGGATTTTATTGCCAAAACTACGAGCATTTGTACTCATAGCTTATACCACAATATATTTTCTTTGATTCTCCAGTTGGTGGGTCCTACATGGGGAGAGGGGGAGGTTAAATCTCCTAGACCCTAGGGGAGACCTCCCTGTAAGGGCTAGCTGTTCTGTCTGTAGTTGCCCAAGGGTGCCCAGTACACTAAGAATCCCCATGGGCAACTATAGCCATTAAGGAGCATAGCACCAAAGTGCATACTGTTTAGCTATAGGTTCACACCCTAGAGAGCTTTCCCTTTGATTTCACTTGGCATGTCTTGCCCAAATGGCCTTGCATGTGAGATTATGCCCAAGTCAGGATGCCCAATGCCAATCTTGCATGCAAAGCCATTTTGGTCACACTCCTTCCAACTTCATGCCCTTACCTGTTTATTCTTGTTTTAAAGCATTTTTGTGTACATATCTTTATTAAAGTTTGCAACAACAGCAAAAAATAGTCATAAACAGTAAAATATTTTAACCCATTTAAACCCCCTCCCCTTAATAGGAAGCAGTCTATAATGCACAAAGAGGTTTGGCAATGTAGATAGCAGTCGATATTGTTATGAAAGAGTTTAAGAAGTAGAAAGGTCGAAGAAATATTACATTACTGTTGACCATTGGTCACAGATGGCTGTGACAGATACAACTCATATCATGTGCTGCTCTTCTCTCCTCTCCAGGCATGCTCGCGGCTGGGACTAACCGCTACCACCGCATACCTCAGGATTCTCAAGGCTCCTCGTGGTGGCCCGGACCCTGCCGCCATTCACGCCAACTCTGGGCCTTCCTAGGCGCGCCCGCCACGGGCCCTCCTTTGAAGATTTAATGGTGGGAACCTCAGGGGAGTCCCCAACTGATGACATTACTAGGTCAGGGTTCTTAAGCACCGCCTTCTCCCTTTGCTAGCTGACTTGGCAACGAGTTCCTTCACTACTGGTCATTGCTCCTGTCTCCTCGGACCTGTGGTTCCTGTTTTGGATCTACCTGCGACTCTGGCTCGGGTACCCGCTCCTCGGGGGCCTGCTTGCGCTCCAGTTGGAGACCTTGTCTCCAGGCTTCTCCTGCTCCTCAGGCTAGCCCTGCACCTTCCAGAGCCCCTACCTGCTGGCCCCCTGCTCCTCGGGGTTGCCTTCCAGAACTGCCTTACTGCTTTGGAGACTCTACTCTGCACTTCCTCGCTCCTCGGGGCAGTGCCTACACCAGTGATTGTACCTGTGCTTCCCCGCTCCTAGGGGCAGTGCCTTCGTTCTAACCAGTGACTGTGTTTGTGTGTCTCCGCTCCTCAGGACAGTGCCTACATTCTACAACAGTGACTGTACTTTACATCTCCCCGCTTCTCGGGGTGGTGTCTCTGTTCCTCTACCAGAGGTTCCATCGTGCGCAGCCCCGCTCTTTGGGGTTGCTTATGTCATTACTTCAGAGATTCAACTCGGGCTTGCCTGCTCTGTGGGACAGCCTACATCATCACACCAGAGCCTCCTTCGCTATGCAGCCCCGCCCCTCAGGACTATCTCTGAGGCATACCTCCTGAACTTCCTGCCTCGTGCTCCCTGCTCCTCAGGGCCTGCCTAACGCTTCTCTCTCTCAGAGGTTCCTGCTCTGGCACTTGCATCTCCAGCTCAGCCTGTATACTGTGGGTTCCTCTGAACTGAGTCACTCACCCCACTCCTCGGGATCCCCCTCAGTATTCTCTCTACAAGCTCATGCGACCATGTGGCTGTGACGCAGGTCGCTCTGTTCCTCTACACATGACTACATCTCCTGCTGACCTCGCCTCCCGACGGTGAGGACTATGGGGCTCCTCCTCGCAAGTAGTAACAACCCTCACCTAGGGCCAAGGGTCCATGAAACCTATGAATCCTAACAATTTCCTATCCAAAACATCAGGTAGGGCACTCCAACAAATACACACGAAGAACTAACCAGGGAGAGCATCCCCACACAAAGTTTGTCAAAGCTCATCCTGTTGGTTGGCCACTGGCAATTTGTTTTAGAAGGGGTCCCAGGTACTCAAAAAGGATCTTTTTTTTTTAGGAAAGGTCAGGATAGCAGTACGAAATTCCATGCATATCGTTTCATACAATTTAATCCTTCAGGAGGAGTCTCAAGCCATTCGTTTAGCAACAAGTGCCACTTTATTAAAATTAGTTTGTGAGGTTTGCTCATAAGAATATTAGCCGATACACGAATTAGCTGAGAGTAGAAAAAGTTCTTCAGTCATAGGAACTTCCTTTTTATTCATATTCATTATTTCCCATATCACCAAATGCCAAAAACAAACTATATCTGAGTATTTCTATAAACAATGTAGTAAAGCTTTTAAAGCATTTTTAGAGCACTTTTCTGCATTAGTGCAGATTTTTCAAGTTAACACATTTTAGTGTGCTTTTTTTTTTTTTTTACTCCTGCTTGATTTGCAACTCATTAGCTTACTGCATCCCTCAGGAATCCCTATTTTTAATGTACTCATTAATTAAAACCCAGGCTAAAATTTAAGTCAGATTTTACTGCGGGTTTTATTACATTGGCCCCTTTATGACTAAGAGAAGTGATCACAGCTCCTATACTAAGGTGACCAAATAGGTCCATATCACAAGTTGCTTGTGCTAGGCCTGTCCTTGTTTTACCTCCACTACATCTATAAACAGTTTCAGATCTCAAGAAAAGCACAAAACACAAGACCATAGACACAGTGGGACTGGCTCAACCTCTCTCTTATAACATGGGACTATTTTGTTATCTTATCTTCCATACCCTAATTAGGCCAGAAAATGTTCCAAACTGCAGTTTGTTTTTACTTTTTCTGTCCCTGCAACATTCCCAAGCTAGGTCTTATGATCTTGCATCAGCTCTTGCATTATTTAAATTATTATTTCCCTGCGTTGCTATACTCCATTGATAAGTGGTGCTCGGTTCATTCTTATTGTTTCTGGAATAACAATCAGATTTCCAGATGTTTAACAATGGTGCTCTTGGCTTGCTGAGACATTTACAGCCGTGCCTTCCATTTCTGTCTCCTCTTACCCGGTCTAGTAGACTCCGGCACCACCCTGTTAATGAACTGGGGCTAGTAGCATGTCCACATGACATTTCTACCCGGAAATTATCATCATCATCACCTGGAAAATAAACACAGCAGGCAATAAGAAGCACCCTGGTCACAAAGAGGTAACAGCTAATCATTAGGTACAGATCACAGTGACAGACTGGCCCTATAACATTAAAGGAGGAGAACTGAGCTTTGAAACCACCCATTAGATTCCCAGGATTTTATACCTTATCTTGAACAAGTTATTTTTGTAAGCATTACCCAGAATTCTTATCATAATACAGATTTCCCAATTAGAAAAAAAAAATCAAATGAATCTTAAATTTAGTATTCTTCTTATCCACCTTCTTGATGTCACACCATCTCTGCTGATAACTTTAGAATCTCTGCCTGGCTGAGGGCTGGTGGTATCCTCTGAGACTAACCCGCATATGCTAGTCTTGTTCCAACAGGAGTTGCCTAAATAGCAGCAGTAGTTTTCCATCTGACTGACCCAGGATCCGAATGCATTGCCTCCATGGATGCGCAGAAGTCCCACCATCCTCAAGGAGCAGGAGACGCAAAGAACTCCTGCCTCCTGTGCTATGGTGCACAGAGCTATGGCCAAGCCACAGGATTATCACCTTACACGTTATTTTATTTTGAGGATTGCCTATGGCAGTTTGAGGCAAAATGTATATTAGAAAAGGAAACTGCAGGTGTAAAATGCAAACATCAAAGGCAAAAAAAGAGTATCTTTTTAATTCACTAGATTTCCCATTTCATTCATGAAAATGATTTCCCATAGACAGAGCAGCAGAAAAGCTTTAGTAAAGCAGGTCCTTTGTGACCTTTGACTGATTTAAATGACCATATCTTAACTTATTTTACAATTATTCTTAAATGTATAATTGCTAAAAAGTGACATTGCTCTACTCTAATCTTGCTTTATTTTCTATATTGAATGGAACATTTTCAATAGTGTGCCTGACTGCAGAATTACACACAAAATTCAAGGAAAATCAAAACCACTGTGATTTTCAAACATAAGATACATGCACAAGTTGTCTATCAATAGTGGATAAGCAGGTGGCTAAATATGCAGGCATAACTTTACCCTTTGCAAAATGTAGTACAAAGTTGTGTGTGCAAATAGCAATTGCCCTAAGGTACAAACCTAGGGGCATATTTACTAAGTTGTGCTAAAATGGCATGGTACTGAGTTGTTTCCAGCAGGAAAATTATGCAAGATTTATTTAATGCGATAGCTAAGTACCACAGCTCAGTAAATTCTGCAGTAAATTTCGGCGCATTGCCATTACCAGGAGCATCACATGTTCTCAGCCACTGCAATAGAAAATTCAGGCTTTCTATCCCTGAGCCACCATTTTTTAAAAAAAACATTTACCCAGTGAGGAGTGCAAGTTCCCAGTGGGATAGTGGTCAAAAAGTAGTCCCCTCTTCCCTGCACCCCCATCCTGCCTGCTCAAGTGTAAGACAAGTCCCCCTCCAAGCTCCATTCTCAGTTTAAAGATCATGATGCCTCCTTTTAGGGGACCCATTCCCAACCATCCTGACACTCATAACTCTACCTCAAAAGCCCTGGAATCCAGTTAGAGCTGGAATGATGCCTTCTCCCTCCTACCTTGCAGATGACATTTTCCAAAATGGTGCAGTTGATAATCCCTCTGAAGGGGTTCAATTTCGTGACCCCCCCTGAAGTACGAACGAACAACTGAACATCCTCCGACTAATCATGCCAGCAGTGAAACGCACAGCCATCTTGAACGTACTAATATTTGCAACGCAAATGATACGTAATGCGTAGTGACGCAGTGACGCACTAACTTTTAGCGTAACGTAACGTAACTCCATTTTGGAATAATACTTTGTATTGTATTAATACGAATGCCGATGTAAAATGTCTAACACGTCAATTAAATGACGAAACAATAGTCTGATCATAAGCTACACCTACTAGAGGACCACGCTAGCTAATGCTTGTTCAGCAATTTGCGAAATGTTTGTTCAGCAAAAACCAGAACGCATGTGTGAAAGATAAGAGTTGTAAAGTGCATAAAAGTTTGCTCCGAAGGGGGCGTGGCATGCAGTTGTACTAAGCCTTTGTCTTAGCTGCATCTTGCTGGCAATAAAAGTCTATCTTTACAGATCAGTTGTCTGGACCTCCTTACTGACTAAAAAGAGACGGTTACATTTGGCGAGCCAGCCAGGAGGTACCGGGGACGCTATTTTAGCCCCCCAGTGGGTCCGGTAGTTTGGTGGCGGAGCGATCCCCCAGACGCACCTGGTGAGTGGCCACTGCTGAGTTCAGCGATCAGGTTTCTGAGGGGACCGTTCCACAGAAATTCTTCTGAGACCTCTGGGCTGGTGATCCGGGAAGAAGGCTTTCGTGACGATCGGAAGAACCCTGCAGGCGAGTATTATGGGGAACAGTGAAATAAGTGAAGAATAGCTAAAAGAGTAGCAAATAGCCGGTCCTGTAAGCGGACCGAGGGGGCTTTGATCACACCCCAAGCGGTGGTTTGGTAGGAATTGCATTCCGAAAGCCACGCGCATAAAAGGAAAGGAAAAAAGAAAAAATAAGTAACGTATAGAATAGCGGGAATAGGTTTCTCGTTGTGTGAAAGAGAGTGAATGGCCTCGCAGTTCTAGGCCGGGCTGACCGCGTCCTAGTCGGGGCGATTGTGACCCTTTTGTGTCTGGCGGATACGGACCCCTTACCTATCCGTCTTCCCTTCCCTCCTTTGTCTGTGATTCTATCCTAATGGGAGGGGGCTATTCAACTCCACTAAAAGTTATGACGGAACACTATAGTGAAGTGTTCGATAAACGTAAATGTACGAAGCCCGGAATGATTCAGCGATGCACCCATAGGTGGCCCGGTTTATGTGTAAATTGGCCTCCGGAAGGAACCTTCAATTTCCAAACGGCCACAAGGGTCCTGAAAATAGTTGAGAAAGAAGAGAATCCGGGTTGCCCTGAGGATAAGCCATACATAACTGCTTGGATTGCAGTTATTGAGAATCCTCCGAAGTGGGCAAAGAAGTTAGTGGAGGGAGCCGCCCTCGTAATGGTGGCGCAAGTGAACAAAATGGGAGACCGGAAGTCCCCAAACCGGAAGAGAAAGGGAAGGGCGGCCATCTTGGGAATAAAAGACCATGCGTCATCTGCGGCGGCCATGTTTGTAGTGCAAGGGAATTCACGGACTCAAGAAAAAAAAATTAAACCCCTGCCGCCTGCAGTACTGCCTGACGCAGAAGATCTTCTGCCGCCACCCTATGCCCCTAGCTACCCTCAATCGTATAATGCGCCACCAGATCCCCCAGCTCCCGCCGATGCCCAAGTTGATCATGAAATAATGCCGGTTCCCGAAGTACGGCTTGAAGCGGCAGCGGCGGCGGCAAAAGTTGAAGACGGCGGCGAGTCGTCCATGTCAGGTGGCACTCGCAGTAAAACCCAAGCCGCAAGTTTGCAACTACCAATTAGAGAAACAACCACCGTAGTTCCCGTGGTCCCTACTGAAGAAAACGAGTATAATACTACACAAACTATAAAGTTGTTTACTTACATACCTTTTACTTCCAGTGATCTTTTTAACTGGAAACAGCTTGGCCCCTCTTACGCTGATAATCCAGATCAGATGCTAGATTTTTTACGAGGAATTTTTGCAGCCCATAACCCTAACTGGGCTGACATTCGGCATCTAGCCTCCATCCTTTTTACCACTGAAGAACGCCGACAAATACAATTAAACATGGAAGAAGCAGCTCGGCTGGGAGCCGGGTCAGACGGTAATCCAGATGAAGTAGTGAGAGAGCATGCCCCTGTCGCCGATCCCAACTGGGATTTCCAGACGGTTGCAGGGTGCGCCCGCATTGCTGCATATCAAGTAGCCTTTCTCGGAGCTTTAAAGAAAGGAAAGCAGAAAGTCATGAATATGGGGAAGATCCACGACGTGGTGCAAGGGAGAGACGAGACCCCCGGAATCTTTTTGGAGAGATTGATGGATGCATATCGGCAATACAGTCCATTCGACCCAGAGGACCCCAAGAGTCAGTCCGTCATAGTGATGAGCTTTGTCAGACAATCCTGTCCCGATATCCGCCGGAAGTTACAGAAATCAGAAGGATTTGAGGGAATGACTATTAGCCAGTTAAAAGCCATGGCTGACAGAGTTTATGTAAACCGAGAGCCGGATGGAGACAAGAAGGAAAAGAAAGAAAGTAGAAAGTTAAGAGAAAGTGTTAGTCTGTTAGCCGCAGCGCTGGAAGAAACTAATTTCGGAAGCTCGTCCAGGCACTATCAGGGATATCCTGGGCCGAGAGGAAGGGGCAGGTCGCCCTCCAGGGGACCGCCCAGAGGACGAGTAAGTAGAGGAGGATCGTTTAGGGGAGGGAGGATGCCGTTGGGAGCCAATCAATGTGCATACTGCAGACAAGAAGGACACTGGAAGTCTGAGTGCCCAGAGTCCCTGCAAATGAAGCAGGAAGGATATACTCCGTCCAAACCAAAGGATGCTGAATGGCAGATGGCTGTAGGAGAAACTTCTGGCGAAGACAGTAGTGAAGCATGACTAGAGAAGGGAATTCTTCCATTCGATCCCTTAGTAGAAATCAAAGTAGGGACTGAGACATTTAAGGGATTGTTAGATACCGGGGCACAAAGATCAGTCATGACTACCGCTATTACCACGCCCACGTCGAAAAACATTTCTATTGTAGGGGCCTCTGGAAAGCCACTTATCGCTCCCTTTCTCCAGAAACGACAGGTTCGAGTGGGAGGACAATTAGTATCCCATCAGTTTCTCTACGTCCCGGGATGCCCAGTTCCCCTCATAGGGAGAGACCTTCTTTGTAAATTAAGAGCCAATTTACAATTCGAATCGACTGGAGAAATCAGAGCATTCTTCGCTGACAACCCAGTCTCTCTCATTTGTCCACTCCAAGAAGAATGGAGATTACATCTCCCCATAGTCGAACATATCACTACGCACCGATATGGAGAAAACACCGTCCTCAACGAAAAGCGCAGACAGCTAATGGACAGTATACCTAAAGTATGGGCTGAACAAAACCCAGGAGGAATAGCCATCAATGCTACCCCTATTTGGATCGAGATGAAACAGAATGCACAGGTGATAAATCAATCTCAATACCCCATTCCGTATATGGCCAGACAAGGAATCCAGATACACCTGCAAAGACTGTATGATTTGGGCATTCTCCGGCGAATCCAATCTGCTTGGAACACCCCTTTGTTGCCAGTAAAGAAGCCTGGATCTAATGACTATCGACCAGTACAAGACTTAAGAAAAGTGAATAGTCAAGTAGCAGATCTAGTAGCCCTCGTGCCAAATCCATATTCAATCCTAGCTCAAGTCTCCCCTGCATCAAAGTGGTACAGTGTCATTGATCTCAAAGATGCCTTCTTCTCCGTTCCGGTAGCGGAGGAATGTCAGAAGATTTTTGCTTTCACATGGGAAAATGCACATACTGGAATAAAGCAGCAGTACACATGGACTCGGTTGCCTCAAGGGTTTAGGCACTCACCTACGCTGTTCGGTGAGCAACTGGCAAAAGACTTAAAGATGTATCAAGTAAAGTATGGGCCAGTCATACAATACGTGGATGACCTTCTGTTGTTTCGAGAGACGTACCTCGAATGTGCGGTATCCACTCTTCAGCTGCTAAAGACGTTGTACTCAAAAGGGTATAGTGCAAGTAAAAAGAAAGCGCAAATCTGTGAATTGGAAGTAGAGTATTTAGGCTTCCAAATACGTGGAGGAACCCGTTGTCTGGGAGTTTCTCGCACCAGTTCGATAAGAGGTCAACCTGTACCCACTTGCAAGAAAGAGCTCCGAGCGTTCCTTGGAGCTGCAGGATACTGTAGGCTGTGGATTGCTAACTACGCAGTTATTGCCCAACCCCTGTACGACAAGCTGCGGGGTAAAGAGGCAGAATCTCAACCCTTCCAATGGGAAGGAAACGAGCTGGCAAGCTTACGTCAACTAAAAGAAGCCTTAATTGAACCACCTGCTTTAGGATTGCCAGATGTGATGAAACCATTCCATCTATTCGTCGACGAGAAAAAAGGCATGGCCATTGGGGTATTGACTCAAACCTTAGGCTCATGGGAACGACCTGTTGCATATCTGTCAAAAGGAATGGACAACGTGTCAAAAGGATGGCCGGGATGCCTCCGAAGCATTGCTGCTGCATGTCTACTGATACCCGAAGCTGTTAAGCTAACATTTGGACAAACTTTACAAGTAACAACTCCTCATACTATCCAAGGACTACTAGAAACTCATGGGCCAAAATGGATGACAAATTCACGTCTTGTAAAGTACCAAGCTTTATTATGTGAAACTCCAGAAATTCAAATACAGGACAGTAAAAATCTGAATCCTGCAACTTTACTCCCAACCCCCACTTCAGTTACTCATAAATGTGGGGAAATTATGGCAACAGTACATTCCAGCCGACCCGACTTATGCGACCAACCCTGGCAAGGAGCTTGGACTTTATTCACTGATGGAAGCAGCCAGGTTATAAATGGAATCAGGGTCGCTGGGTATGCTGTAGTCTCTGAGGACGACATTGTTGAAGCCGAACCCTTACCCCCAGGGACATCAGCGCAAAAAGCTGAACTAATTGCGCTCACAAGGGCTCTGCAGTTGGCAGAAGGAAAAACTGTAAATATTTATACTGATTCAAAGTACGCTTTCCTTACAATCCAAGTGCATGGGGCTTTATACAAGGAACGAGGATTCCTAACTGCAGAAGGGAAACAAATAGCTAATGCATCGGAGATACATCAATTGTTAGACTCTGTATGGGCACCAAAGAAGGTAGCTGTCATGCATTGCAAAGCCCATACAGGGAAAACTGATCCCATTGCCAAAGGAAACCAATGGGCAGATAAGACTGCGAAAGAAGCAGCACGTGTGCAATCACCACATACTTCAACTCCCACTTGCCCACTTCTACAGTTCACGAATGAAACCCCCATTTATTCAGCGGAAGAAAATGATTGGGCACAAACTGAACAATTTCATCAGCAGGATGGGTGGTGGATTGTACAAGAAGATAGGGTATGGATACCCGACGCACTAGCATGGACTGTTGTCAGAGAAGCCCATAATAAAACCCATCTCGGTCGAGATGCATTAGCAACACTGTTGGCAAAAACTTACTACATTAATAGACTCTTTCAGCTAACTAAATATGCTGTCAATCAATGTGTTACCTGTGCAAGAAACAATCCCAGAAATGGACCTGGTCCAGCCCCTGGACATATACTACGAGGAACAACTCCGTTTCAAGTTTGTCAAATCGACTTCACCCACATGACTCCTTCAAAAAGATACAAAGCAATGCTGGTAGCTATCTGTACTTATACCGGATGGATCGAAGCCATACCCACGCGAACTGAGACTGCCAAAGAAGTAGTAACATTGCTTCTCCATAAAATTTTACCACGATACGGATTACCCCGGCAGATAAATTCAGATAATGGACCAGCTTTCACCAGTGAAGTCACGCGACGCCTGAGTCAAATTCTGGGCATCCGATGGCATCTGCACTGCGCCTGGAGACCTCAAAGTAGCGGAGCAGTTGAACGAGCTAACAGGACACTAAAAAATCAGCTCGCTAAATTGTGTCAGGAAACAAAGACTAAATGGCCAGACATCCTGCCATTAGCTCTACTACATGTCCGATGCACTCCACGGAAGTCGGGTTTAACACCTTATGAAATGATGTACGCAAGGCCTCCACCTCTTCCATCTTTTCCTGAATCGCTGCAAATACAAGGGGAAATGTCTCTCAGTAACCAACTCAAAGGACTATATAACACAGTTATTGCGATTCAAAACTACACCTGCGACACTGAACCATTAGTCCTGCTAACTCCGATTCATCCATACCAGATCGGGAATTCGGTGTGGATAAAAGACTGGGATGAGTCTGATTTTCTCCAGCCCCGATGGAAAGGGCCGTACACTGTATTACTAACTACTCCAACAGCTGTCAAAGTTTTTGGATGCCCTTCATGGATTCATTGGACACGTCTCAAACCAGCTTCAGCAAACTGGCAGGTCTCCAGGATTGGAGACCACAAATTAAGATTCACCCAAGGCAGGCCCAGTGCTAGTCCTGAGTAAAAAGATATCAGTAACTGCAGCTAAATATTAACGTGTCCATTTCTCTCCTTCCTTTCAGAATCCATTACTTATGAATGCAACCATCTACGTCATAAAGCAATGTCACAGATTCCGACTTCCAAGATCTACGTTGCATCCATCTTCTACATTCACTTACTACCCTTCTGTACACCGACTACTTCTGTTTTCCTGTCCTTGAGCAAGAATTGCACCGAATGTATCAAGCTAATTCGTACTACCACTCAAACTGGATTTCAAGTTGTCTCAACAATCATCCACCAATCTCAACCACCAACTTCCTGTGCCACACTACCTGCTTGTGCCCTGAATACTACTCAAGGCTATCGATCCTTCCATCGATGTTTGGAAGTTGGCAAAGTCATCTGTCATACCCCGACAACTCCTAAGTACTACAACATCACCCTCACTGCAGGTCTACCAAAGAGCTACACATCAAGTATTGTCCCAGAAGGAAAGGGCATCTTGTACTACATCAACTCCACTAAGGTTCTTATGGGAAGTGAAACGATTGTCACAATAACGTTCGATGCCTGTGAAGCCATTGATAAACACCCAAATGCACTCCACTGTGGGTCTCAAGCCTGGAAAAATTCCTATGTCTACAATCACAAATACCTCTGCCCATACAACCGTGCAGCTAATCCATCCAGTTGGCTACCATGCGGAGGGGACCTGACACTGTCAGGATGGGCTCTAGTTTGTGATTACACCGGAGGAGGTTACCATGGCTGCCACGGAATAGGACGGTTAACTGTAGTAAATGGTAATACAGTATCTATACAATGGCCTCTAAGAAGTGAAGGATTCCCTTGGCAAGATACTTGGGGATTTGGTATCGATGGAACTGGAAAAGACCCTATGACCTACATTACCATCACTCAGCGGAGAGACAAACCTCGTCCAATTATTCACCAGACTACTGTGGTGGGTTATCAATCCTTTTTCGATGAAATATCTCATGCCACTGAGGAACTAAAGAAACATACAATTTCTCAGCAAGTAAAAAACCTGTTTGTCAATTTGGCAGAAAACATAGCTCTCTCTCTCGAAGTCAAGAACTGTTTTGTATGTGGAGGAACAGATACAGGAGAGCAATGGCCATGGGAAGCCAAGGAAACATTCCAATCTGATCTTAACACCTTGAATACCACTGTAACCTACAACCGTAAATCTCATCCATATGAGTGGGCGCTACAGACTGATGTTATTGGCAGACTATGTATCTCTCGACAACATTCACGCATCTATACCGTGCCTGTTGGAAATTCTCCGTGCACAGGAGTTCTTACTGCCAACTTTACCACCCAGACATGGTGGCAGACTGAAAATTCTACCATGCCTACTCCCATCTGGACTGAACCGACTTTGAACAAGACATGGACAGCTGCGGGCGTAGCTACTACCATTTTCAATGCTCCAGATGGTTATTATTATGTATGTGGACGAAGAGCCTATGAACAATTACCAGCAAGCTGGTATGGAACTTGCTTCTTGGCTACAATTCGGCCAAGTTTCTTCCTACTTCCCATCACTGCTGGAGAAACCTTAGGAGTTCCAGTATACAGTCCCATGAGACCCAACAAACGTCGAAGCACTCCTAAAGTATCCATAGGAGATTGGAAAGATCAGGAGTGGCCTCCTGAACGAATTGTACAATACTATGGTCCGGCCACCTGGGCTGAGGATGGGTCTTATGGATATAGAACCCCTATCTATATGCTCAATCGAATTATAAGACTCCAAGCAGTACTGGAACTCCTGACAAATGATTCTGCCTTGGCTCTCAACATCTTATAACAGCTGTCTACCAAAATCGATTGGCTTTGGACTACCTCCTAGCCCAGGAAGGTGGTGTATGTGGCAAATTTAATCTTTCTAATTGTTGTTTACAGGTAGATGACAAGAGTAAAGTCATTGAGGAGATTACTGATCGAATGATTCGCCTGGCACATGTACCAGTGCAGACGTGGACTGGAATCCTTGACTGGACAGGTTCCTTACCCAACTGGCTCACTTCCATTCCAGGCCTTAAAGAACTCCTCTTTCCTCTGATACTTCTTGTTTTAACATGCATTCTATTTCCTATTTGCCTCCCTCTTATTTTTAGACATCTCCGATCCATGATTGAAAATATTGCTGATCGGCGAGCAGCTGCTCACGTCATGATGATAAATAAGTATGTGTCTGTCTCCACATTCCCTTCATCTGATTCTTCTGACTACGACACTAACAATGATTCGGATACTGATTCTGATAAAGAGTAACTAACTACTAACTTATAATTCTAATAAACCCTGACCTCTAAGCATTATCATAATGGAGCCACCGTGTTGTTGGGGTAAGTCGGGCTACAAAGGGGGGTGACACCAATAGGGTCCACCCGTCTCAAACCCGTGAAGCAACCAACGACCTAACAACATATTAGGGCTCACATTCAATGTCACTGGTACTAATTCTTATTTGTCGTTTCAGTTACTTTCCAGATATAAAGTGATACTTCTGCCTTCTCATCAAAGTTGAAGTATCAAAGGGGGGAATGAAGGGGTTCAATTTCGTGACCCCCCCTGAAGTACGAACGAACAACTGAACATCCTCCGACTAATCATGCCAGCAGTGAAACGCACAGCCATCTTGAACGTACTAATATTTGCAACGCAAATGATACGTAATGCGTAGTGACGCAGTGACGCACTAACTTTTAGCGTAACGTAACGTAACTCCATTTTGGAATAATACTTTGTATTGTATTAATACGAATGCCGATGTAAAATGTCTAACACGTCAATTAAATGACGAAACAATAGTCTGATCATAAGCTACACCTACTAGAGGACCACGCTAGCTAATGCTTGTTCAGCAATTTGCGAAATGTTTGTTCAGCAAAAACCAGAACGCATGTGTGAAAGATAAGAGTTGTAAAGTGCATAAAAGTTTGCTCCGAAGGGGGCGTGGCATGCAGTTGTACTAAGCCTTTGTCTTAGCTGCATCTTGCTGGCAATAAAAGTCTATCTTTACGGATCAGTTGTCTGGACCTCCTTACTGACTAAAAAGAGACGGTTACACCTCCCCCCCCCCCCTCCCCAATGCTTCTTTGCCTCTCCTCTGGTGCCATTTTGAAAAATGGTGAGACGCAAGTGGGGATCACTCCTACTGGATCCACACTACCCTACCAAGGTCGGGGCTGGCTATGGGCCCTTTAACAATGATGCCCAGATGAATCCGAATGCACGTTAGCATTCTGCTGCTCCAGAAGAAAGTTAACTAAAGCTTCAAAGATGAAGTTAACTTTCGGGGAATAATGCAACTTCAACTGTTTAGGGCAAGCTGTGTTATTCCCTTTACATAATAATGAGCTGCATTGCATTTTTTTTGTGTGCAAATCTCCATGCTGCATCAGTACAACTTGCACACAAAAGAATGTATACACAACCAAAATTAATACTGTTTGCTGTGCTGTGTGCCCCTTCTAACACCTGGCTCTTCAGCTTTTGGGGTGTGCAGTCTTGGGTGGCTGCACAGGGTGGCATGCTCGAGGAGGCGCTGCTGCCCCCTTTCATAGGAGACTCAGGAACAGGAATGCTGTGCAGGAGGACTGAGGCTTCTGTCTATGGTGGTAGGTGAAGGATCAGCTTGCAGGGAGGAGAAGAGGTGAGAAAGAGAGGGGGATGCTGCTTGGCAGGAAAGTGGGGGGAAGGATGCTAAGGGGAGAGAGAGAGAGAGGGATGCTGGGCACTGCGGGCAGGGGAAAAGAGCAGGACAGAAGGGATACTGGTGCTGGGCAGAAAGTGTGGGAAATGTCAGAGGAGAGAGATGGGTTATACTGTGACAAAGCCACTGCCGCAGGAGGATGGTGCTGTGCCAGAGGCAGGGTGCCAGTTTCAACTTTTACAGAGTACCAATCACCAGTTACTCTACAGCAGGTCCTGAGATCCATAATAACTTATTGTTCCAGTTTGTCTTACTCTGGCTATTTGCTCACTCACATTTTCTTTGAAGTGTGATGTGTTTAAGGTTCCTGGTTTCCATTTTTACAGATGAATAAAAAATGAAGTTTGTTTCATCTATATTATCTTATATCCAGAAAAGTGTGAAAAAATGGTTACACATAGATGCAACTGAAGTAAGAGATTGAGAGAGAGAGGGAGAAGGAGAGAGCATTCATAACTGCACATTAAAAACAGAAAACCAGAGAATGACAAAAAAGCAAATCCCATTTCTTATTTTTAAGAAGTGGATATATTGTTCTTTTGGTACAAACAAGCATTTCAAAGGCTGTAGGTTTGTGAACCTTCACTTTAGATTTTTTTTTTTTTTTAATTTTGTGGACTAAGTAGGAAAAATTCATTCACTTTGCAAAACAGTTTGAAATCTGTATGGTTTGAGTTCAGTTTACACATTTTCACCAACGAGACAAAATCAGCATTATGGAAATCTGTGTTTAAAATATAAATGTGGGAAAGCACAGATGGCCAAACATCAAAAAGCAAACGCCATATGGAGATCGAGATTCTCTTGTATAGCTCTGCTGTGTGTTCAGCATCTGTATCGACAGCTCACCCTACAAATGTTAATGAGCAGTGCTGGGTGCGTTTAACGTGCTAAAGTAACTGTAAATTATAGTCATCAAATTACACGACTGAGCTCTTACTGACTTAACATAACAATGCAGATGTGTATTGCCTCATTGATTTACAGAGACATACATTAGTGTGATTGTTATTACCTGATCCCAGTAAATTGCCTTATAACAGGGGTATTCGAGACTTGCCGCTATCTCTATCGCTTTCCTTTCTCCCATAATCACTCACAAATTAGACATGACAAGGTATGGCATTGAAAATCAAAGGCCGCAGTTTATTAAACATAACCCGAGCCGCTAAATTAACATCAAATCAAATAAATCTTACCCCCCCCCCCCACACATTCCTCGGCCGCATGCCTCTCTTCGCTTACCGTCGCGGCCCAACGGATAAGCCGACGTCACCTCCCCCCCCCCCCCCCCAACACTTACCCCGCCACGTCACCAGCGAGGGTAAGCTTGCGGCCTGAGCATCGGCCCCCTCTTGCTCTTTAGGCCTTCCCATGTAGTGGCCCCAAACTACACGAGCATTTTCCCCCGACCCCCCCCCCCCCACAGCCATGTCCTTCATAATGGAAAACAATACATTACATCTCTGGCTCGGGTTTTTCCACCGAACTGCGACAAAAGCAACCATAACAGAACATTTACAACAATGGCATAACAATTTTATCAATAGTACACTCCTCCAGTATATATGTAGTTATTTTCTTTTTCAAACACATCGTGGGCGGGAGGGAGGGAAGCAAATTCTTGCCTCTGCTACGCCTGCGGATTCCCAACTGCCCGCTCTCCCCTTGTCCCTCTCCTAACCTTGAGTATCCCTCCAATGGCAACTCAGCAATTTGAATTGCTGCGCTGCCATTGGCCCTTGCTTCTTTTTCCTACTCCTTCCCCCCCCCTCCCCCTCTCCCCGATATCGCACGCGCCGCTCTCACCCTGTTAACTGCAGCACACCGGGACAAGCCCGGTGTGCCTCCTCTAACAGGGGTATTCGAGACTTGCCGCTATCTCTATCGCTTTCCTTTCTCCCATAATCACTCACAAATTAGACATGACAAGGTATGGCATTGAAAATCAAAGGCCGCAGTTTATTAAACATAACCCGAGCCGCTAAATTAACATCAAATCAAATAAATCTTACCCCCCCCCCCCCCCACATTCCTCGGCCGCATGCCTCTCTTCGCTTACCGTCGCGGCCCAACGGATAAGCCGACGTCACCTCCCCCCCCCCCCCAACACTTACCCCGCCACGTCACCAGCGAGGGTAAGCTTGCGGCCTGAGCATCGGCCCCCTCTTGCTCTTTAGGCCTTCCCATGTAGTGGCCCCAAACTACACGAGCATTTTCCCCCGACCCCCCCCCCCCCCCCCACAGCCATGTCCTTCATAATGGAAAACAATACATTACATCTCTGGCTCGGGTTTTTCGCCACTAAACAAAAGCATTAATTTGCTTTTGTGCCCCACTGCGGCCTCCTACCAACAGCTGCTGTTTCAGCCCTTCTTCCAAGGCATTATTAAAGAGATCCATTCCGATCTCTGACAAGTGAACCCCATCGCCCAAAAAATAACCTCCCAATATGTCCCAGGACCACTCATGCCTAATCCAAAACCCCCCTTCCCGAACCAACCATTTCCCAATTTGCCTATTCAACTTCTTAACTCCATGACACCAAATGGGTTCCTGTGCCTTCTTGATCCGAATTATAATGTCGGACCAGCCAAATCTCGTATTCGGTAGGCAATTCATCAAATAAGCTAAGTCCTTCCGCATCATCATTATTAACTCCCTGCACGTATGTTGGCCAATGTCATTACCCCCCAAATGTAGTAAGATTAACCTGGGCATCCCTCGCCTGACGACAGCGCCTTGTAAGAAGTCACGCAGCTCCCCCCACTTCATGCCCCCTTTTCCAAACCACTGCACAATCAAGTCACTGTGGTCAATGTTCAAATTTTCGCCATACGGCCTCCTCCGTGCCCTCCTGTGTGCTCGATGCACAAAAGAATGGCCCACAATCCAAGCACATTCGCCAAGCGCCTCCACCCCATTCGAGTCTGAAAAACAAAAGGCATATGTTACATTCACCAATATACTGCATTCGCCCCCTACTTCCGAACATATCTTTTAAAAACCTCCGACTTCCAACGTCCTAATTCCTGAATCCGACGTGCTGACCACCCTAATTCAGCAGCCGTTGTGGCCGCTCCTATGCGAAAAGAATGCGAACTATACCGCCCGGAATCCCACCCTAACAAGCCTACAACCCTGCGCAAAACTACGGTAAATTGATATATGGTTAACGGGCTGCCATTCTCATGAATCAAAAAATTCGTCCCCCCATCTGGCCTGACCCGTGCATACGCCAGAGCCCCCTTCACCGGGCAGACCAATGCCTCGCTCGCACATAACAAAGAAATCCACGCCCCTTTACCTTTCTGATCTGTCTTGGATTTCCGAATATAGAGTGTCACCCTGTGCTCAAAAATCCGCACATCTCCCACCAACAACCCCGACTCCCCTCCTCTCAGTTTAGATCTCGCTACCAATTCGCAAACCCGAAAGGCTCCAAAGAAGGCCCACGAAAAAGCTAAACGAAATAATAAAAGTTCAAACTGTGAAATGCAAACCCCACGCAAACCCACAGCAATCTCCAACAGGTCTGTGTATCTGATGGGCAGCCTATGATCCGTACCACGGCTTTCCCCCCTACCCCAACCTTCCATTAATTTTTTGACTAGAAAACCTCCCGCAGGGTTGCCCCAACCCCCAATCTTTTGAAAGAAAACGAAACCCGCTAAATGACTCCTTACAGATGCCAAAGTGTAACCTGCATCTTTAGCCCATAAAATGAACTGTACCACCTCCCGTTCATTCACATTCCCCCCTCCCCAGCCCTGTGAAATCAAATAACTGGACACTATTCCTCGTCCTGCTATGTATGACTTCCAAGTGGCTGGCGCCAACGATTGCCTGATCAACTGCCATTGCTCTTCATTCCGAGATCCCATAAGTGTGCTGGGACCGGTTCTCCCGTCACGTTCGCATGCGGAGCTTCTGCTCGGAAGACATCCCACTTGAAACGAGAGAGGGCATCTGCAATAAGATTTAAGGTTCCCGGCACATGACATGCTTGAACAGTAACATTCCACCTCAAACTTAACATGACCATTTCCCGCAATAATGCAGATACTCTGGGGCACTTCGCCGTTTGTCTATTAACAACCTGAACTACCCCCAAATTGTCACACCACCATAGCACCTGCTTGTTAGCCAACTCCGTACCCCAAATAGTTAAAGCCACTATAATAGGAAACAATTCCAAAAAGGTAATGTTTTTAACTGTACCTTCCTTGACCCACTGCTCGGGCCATTGCTCAGCGCACCATTTACCACCAAAATACACTCCCAGCCCAGTGGCCCCTGCAGCGTCGGAAAACAATTCCAATTCAATATTCGAAATTTCTGCCTCCTGAATCATCCGCGTCCCATTAAATGATTGTAAAAATTTCTCCCATATATCTAATTCTTCTTTTACCGCTTTCGTTACCCGAATAAAATGATGGCCCGCCCGTACTCCCGCCGTTCGGGCTGATAAACGCCGAATGAACGCCCGGCCCATCGGAATTACCCGGCATGCAAAGTTAAGGGAACCTATTAAAGACTGCATCTGCCGCAAAGTCACTTTCACCGACGACTTAACCACTCTGATGAATCCTTGCAACTGTCCAATCTTCTCTCTAGGTAACCTCGAAACCATTGCCACTGAATCCAACTCTATTCCCAAGAAAATCAGCTTCGTCGTTGGCCCTTCTGTTTTATCATTCGCAATTGGCACGCCGAAATGTTGCGCAGTCCGCTGGAAACCACGCAACTGATCCTGGCAAGAGCTAGAATTTCCTGGTCCTACGAACAAAAAGTCATCTAAATAATGTAACGAATCAGCGCAACCATTAAAACGTTTTGTGGCCCAATGAATAAAAGTACTAAACGCTTCAAAAAAGGCACACGACACGGCACAACCCATCGGTAAACAACGATCAATAAAATAGTACCCTTCGAAAGAAAACCCTAACAAAGGGAAACTCGACGGATGTATAGGCAATAACCTAAAAGCAGATTCTATGTCTGCTTTTGCCAAAAGAGCGCCCTGTCCCGCTTTTCTCACTAAAGCAAGAGCTTCATCAAATGATGCATATTTAACAGCGCAGGCATGTTGTGGAATGAAATCATTAACCGACGCACCCTCAGGAGAAGATAAATTGAGAATTAATCTATACTTTCCTGGTACTTTCTTCGGGATAACAGCCAACGGCGATAAATGCATCCTCTCAAAAGGTCTATTAGAAAAAGGCCCTACTATTCGTCCTAGCAACATTTCTTCCTGAATCTTACAACGGGCTACCTCGGCCAGCCTGTACGCAGACCTCGAGTTCCTTCGGTTACCCCCCTCCCCAGGACCTTCGTATGGAATACTAAAACCACTATGAAAACCGTCTAACAACAGCGACGCAGCTCCTTTATCAGGATATAACCTCAAGCCTGCCTCCAAAGCCTCCAGCACAATAGGCGATTCAGCCTTGGACTTCAAACATGTACTACTTGGGGCCTTTGCCACCCACAGGCCCTTGCCCCAGTTGACATTTAATGGCAGGGTGGGCTCCCCCGCACGTTGAACAGACATGCTTAAATTTACAGTCGGGGAACAAGCATGTAAGCTTGTTAAATCTCCAGCACACGTCTGCTCCTCCCCCGACCCCTTTAACTCCTGTCTCACTTTTACGAAAGGTTCCTGAACGAAAGGAAGTACCCTTGGCACCTCCCGCAAAAGCAGTACCGACACTCGAGCCACTGCCTGCTCCCAAGGACCCACCTTTACCGGAGCTAGCACCTTTGTTGGTCATCTGGGTAAGCCAGAGATGAATATCCTGAGAACCCCAGGTCATAAACTTATTGCCTGCCATTTTGTCTCTAAACTTCTCATCATAGTTGAGCCATGCCCAACCTTCATAATCCCGAAAGGCTCCTAAAATACTATCGGCATAACATAATAACGCTCCATACTGTGAAGGATCAAAATGACTTACCACACTTGCCAAACGTAAGAAACCCCGCACCCAATTAACAATATTCTTAGCAATTCGCGGTCCCGTACCTTCTTTCTTATTCCTTTTCTTATCTTTTTTGGACATTTTGCTCCCCCCTCTCCTACCTTCCAACAATTTAAATATATTAATAAACTTCCGTTTCTTAATGCGCTTTAACAATCTAGTAGGTACTTCCTCCCATAATTCTGTGAGTGAAGCTAAGGCTGGCTGTCCGACGTCACCTGTGGGACAGTCTGCTCCTACTACCCGCTCGCTAGAAGTGCTGTCACTTGAGGACGAAGAAGAGGTCGACGAGTCTGTGCTAGAACTGGAGTGCGACCTCTTCTTCCTTTTCTTTTGTCCCCTCTTATCTCCCAATTTTCCCTTACCTGCTGCATGATCTTCTCTGCTGCCACCAGCTTCCTGTGTGCTTGCCAGCTCAGCGCCAGCTCCGGACCTCGACTCCATCCGCGCACTAGGCATTGAACTCCCCATGGCCCGACCTTGCGCTGCACCTGCACACTCCCTCCACGCTTCTCGGCTGGACGGGCCTGGAATTTCTTCATCGAAGTCCGCTGCAGAAAAACTGCGAACCCTACGATCTCTGCTTGCTCCCAAAAAGTCCCTGACGTCTGCACCTCCCCTAGGAGGCAGACCTTCAGCCCTGAGGCTGGTAAGGGCTCCCGGGGTGCCATGCTGCCTACAGGCTGGTTTAGGAAAAATTTGAACCCCTAATGGGGCGTCTTGCACTCCACACCAACCTCCCATTCCTTGACTGCTTTCAACCCCTGGCCCAGCGTTGCCAGCTGGGTACCCATATCCCGACTTAGCCATGCGACTGAAAATGTCAGCAATTAGGGATGCGGTAAAGGCAGCATTAACGTCTCCAACCGGGGGAGGAATGTGAGCAGGGCCTCCGGGAGTGTCCTGTCTGCCCTCCCTTTCTGGGCTCTGGTTGCATGGGATCCGTACACCTCCTTTCCCACTGCTACCCTTCGCATACCCTCTGCCCATCCCGCCTTTAGCCCCAGTACCACTGAACACAGGTGAAGGCTTACGGGGGTGGCGAGGACCTGGGAGCAGTCGGCTGCCGCGGGCCTGGGATTGCTTGTGAGCTCCGGAAAACTTGTTACCACCAGGCCTCTCCGCTGGGGAAAAAATGCGGGGCCCTCGCCGAACTCGGCGTGGCCGTGTGTTAGCAGCTGTGTCCCGCGCACTACCCGCCCGGAAGGGGTCCGGGTTACCGGATGGGACCGGGGGCGGGGCACCGGTAGGTTGGGGGGGGACCACGGGGGCACCACCGGCCGGCAGGCATGGTAAGTGGATAGGGGAAACGGCAGGGGATAAAGCCGGAGAAAGGAATCGGCTTCCTTCACGCTCGGGAGACGTGGCTTCAGGCCCACTCTCACCCGAATCTGTAAAAGCCGTCGCATCCGGGGGGGGGGGGGCCGCGGGCGAGAGGGGGGGGCAGCGGGGAGGCAGGCCTGCCTTCACTCACCGGGGAGCTGTGTACCTCAGTCCTGCGGCCCGTCGGCATGTCTGAACGCCGACTCCTCGGCAGCGGTCCCGTTGTAGGTAAGCCCCCAGGCTTGTGCCCCTGTTTTCCCCTGGTTCTCCTCATCTTCCGCTTGTGCAAAACACCCCTCACAAACGCGAAAAAACGGCAGTTGGGATTTCGCTGAGCAGCGAAGCAAATTCTTGCCTCTGCTACGCCTGCGGATTCCCAACTGCCCGCTCTCCCCTTGTCCCTCTCCTAACCTTGAGTATCCCTCCAATGGCAACTCAGCAATTTGAATTGCTGCGCTGCCATTGGCCCTTGCTTCTTTTTCCTACTCCTTCCCCCCCCTCCCCCTCTCCCCGATATCGCACGCGCCGCTCTCACCCTGTTAACTGCAGCACACCGGGACAAGCCCGGTGTGCCTCCTCTAAAGTTGAAAACGCCGTCCTCATTTACCTGTAATATCGTCCTTTCCCCGAACAAATTTCGGTGCAGGCTCTGATGTACCTTCCTGTTTGCTCATGGAAGTGCTTATTTTTTTGCCAATAAAAATATGACAAATAAAAATGTGTATTAAAGTGGAGAGAGAAAATGAATCGTGTCTCTGTGAGTCGGGACCAATGACTTCCTGGTTGTGTTTTAGAGAAGTTGATTCTCTTAGAGCTCCGCCTTATTGCAGGAATTTGATAGGCTTTCCCCCTTTTTTTTTTAAACGCACCCTTCCTGGAACAGTTTTTCTGGAAATGGAGGTGCTTTATGTATTATTTTGGCAACACATTATACAAACTCTCATGCTGATAGTTTCCTGAATCTGAATGACTGATCTGTAGCCTTCTCAGTGCAGGGGATGGTGGGAAGGGAGCAGAGTGTTCCTGAGAAAACTTGACAAGACTGCATTTATTTAAATTTATTTCTAACTACCAAGTCAAGAAAAGTAGCTAAGAAGAATCTAGAATTGGCAAACATACGGGCTGAAACAGTAAAGTCCGCTGGAGAGCGAATGCCCGCTCTCCCGGCACGCGGACAGGCGACTCTCCTGTGCGCGCAATTCTGTATTTAAATGAGGCCCGGCAGTAAAACAGGCAAAAGGAGGCGCTAGGGACACTAGCGCGTCCCTAGCGCCTCCTTTTGGACTGGAGCGGCGGTTGTCAGCGGGTTTGACAGCCGACGCTCAATTTTGCCAGCGTTGGTTCTCGAGCCCACTGACAGCCACAGGCTCGGATACCGGACGCTGGCAAAATTGAGCGTCAGGTTTTCGACCCGACAGACGCGGGCCGACTTCAAATTTTTTTTTTATTTTTTACTTTTTTTACCCTTCGGGACCTCCGACTTAATATCGACATGATATTAAGTCAGAGGGTGCACAGAAAAGCAGTTTTTACTGCTTTTCTGTGCACTTTCCCGGTGCCCGGTGCCTGAAAGCAAAATGTGCGGCTTGGCTGCACATTTTGTTTTCTGAATCGCGCGGGAATACCTAATAGGGCTATTAGGTTCGGGGAATTGGACGCGCGTTTTCGGCCCCTTACTGTATAAGGGGTAACGCTAGTGCGTCAAAAACGCGCATCCAATGGCGGGTTAACAGTGCGCTCCATCAGAGCGCACTGTACTGTATCGGCCCGTTTGTTATCACACAAATAAATTAGGTGTGAATATTTACTTGTTTACGACCGAACCTTTGTTTACGACCGTACCTTACCAGCCCTTAAACTTTTCATTATCACCAATTAGTCACTCTCCCAACCTCAGTACTTATTTTCCTATCATTTTTAGATAATTTCTGTCTACACCTCTGAGTTAATATGCCCTTCAAAGAGTGCTTTTCTCGTTTCCCATACCAATTATATATATATGTATATTTTTGCTATCACTATACATAGTAACTCATATTCGTGTATTTTAGTCTCGTTGACTACCTAGCTTTACATTGTCAGTTAATCCTGTTGTACACTAAGTTATATGTAAAGCCTATTGCTGAATTTGCTGTACCTCTGCAAACCAATTAGATGTTCCAAACGATGATCGGTATATAGAAAACCACAAATAAATAAATAATAAATAAATATGGGCTGGCCCAGTGGTTCAGAGGCAAGTGCTGGTTCAAATCCTGGGCCAGGCTCCTGCTGTCCAGGCCAGGAATGGAGCTGCTGTGGAGGCAGTGTTCATAGCCTCTGGGGAGAAGGAGCATGAACAATTGTTCAACTATGCACCCAACTAGTCAAACTTAAGAGTCCACTGTAGCTAGGTTCATGAAGAAACCTCAGTTTGTGGCCGATATATAATATGGTAACATATAATAACATAGTAATGATGGAAGAAATGAGTTCTGAAGGAACTAAAAAATGAGTTCTGAAGGAACTAAAAAATGAAATTTCAGACCTATTAGTAAAAATTTGTAACATCATTAAAATCATCCATTGTACCTGAAGACTGGAGGATAGCAAATGTAACCCCAATATTTAAAAAGGGCTCCAGGGGTGATCCGGGAAACTACAGACCGGTTAGCCTGACTTCAGTGCCAGGAAAAATAGTAGAAAGTGTTCTAAACATCAAAATCACAGAACATATAGAAAGACATGGTTAATGGAACAAAGTCAGCATGGCTTTACCCAGGGCAAATCTTGCCTCACAAATCTGCTTCACTTTTTGAAGGAGTTAATAAACATGTGGATAAAGGTGAACTGGTAGATATAGTATACTTGGATTTTCAGAAGGCATTTGACAAAGTTCCTCATGAGAGGCTTCTAGGAAAAGTAAAAAGTCATGGGATAGGTGGCGATGTCCTTTTGTGGATTGCAAACTGGCTAAAAGACAGGAAACAGAGAGTAGGATTAAATGGACAATTTTCTCAGTGGAAGGGAGTAGACAGTGGAGTGCCTCAGGGATCTGTATTGGGACCCTTACTTTTCAATATATTTATAAATGATCTGGAAAGAAATACGACAAGTGAGATAATCAAATTTGTAGATGACACAAAATTGTTCAGAGTAGTTAAATCACAAGCAGATTGTGATAAATTGCAGGAAGACCTTGTGAGACTGGAAAATTGGGCATCCAAATGGCAGATGAAACTTAATGTGGATAATGTGATGCATATAGGGAAAAATAACCCATGCTATAATTACACAATGCTGGGTTCCATATTAGGTGCTACAACCCAAGAAAGAGATCTAAGTGTCATAGTGGATAACACATTGAAATCGTCGGTTCAGTGTGCTGCGGCAGTCAAGAAAGCAAACAGAATGTTGGGAATTATTAGAAAGGGAATGGTGAATAAAACAGAAAATGTCATAATGCCTCTGTATCGCTCCATGGTGAGACAGCACCTTGAATACTGTGTACAATTCTGGTCGCCCCATCTCAAAAAAGATATAGTTGCGATGGAGAAGGTACAGAGAAGGGCAACCAAAATGATAAAGGGGATGGAACAGCTCCCCTATGAGGAAAGGCTGAAGAGGTTAGGGCTGTTCAGCTTGGAGAAGAGACGGCTGAGGGGGGATATGATAGAGGTCTTTAAGATCATGAGAGGTCTTGAACGAGTAGATGTTACTCGGTTATTCACACTTTCAAATAATAGAAGGACTAGGGGGCATTCCATGAAGTTAGCAAGTAACACATTTAAGACTAATCAGAGAAAATTCTTTTTCACTCAACGCACAAAGCTCTGGAATTTGTTGCCAGAGGAGGTGGTTAGTGCAGTTAGTGTAGCTGGGTTCAAAAAAGGTTTGGATAAGTTCTTGGAGGAGAAGTCCATTAATGGCTATTAATCAATTTTACTTAGGGAATAGCCACTGCTATTAATTGCATCATTGCATCTTCTTAGTGTTTGGGTAATTGCCAGGTTCTTGTGGCCTGGTTTTGGCCTCTGTTGGAAACAGGATGCTGGGCTTGATGGACCCTTGGTCTGACCCAGCATGGCAATTTCTTATGTTTCTTATGTTTCTTATGACCCAAATGGTCCATCCATTCTGCCCAGCAAGCTTCTTATGGAAGTATCTGTGTTGCGCCCGTTGGTCGCAGACGGCTGCAACCTCTGCTGCTCACCTCTCTTTTGCCTGCTCCAGTAATTTCCAAGACTCTCTTGGCCTTGGCCTGCAAACTCCGCTCTCCCCGGCATCCCCGGGACGGCATGGGCAATCCCGGATGCCATCTTGGAATAGGAGTTACATAAGCGTGCGCATCAGCCCTTCTTATTGCCGTCATGGCGGGAAGCTCAGGGGCGTGCCTTCCAGTGATGTCATCCACCTAGAGGTATTTAAACCTGATTCTTGCAAGCTTCCGACGAATTAGCAAGGACTTCCGTCTTGCCTGATTCCACTCCTACAGAGACCATCTCTTCATTTACTTGTTTCTGACTACTGAGACTGAACTTAGGTACCCGCTCCTCGGGGGCCTACTTACTTTGGCAATCCGCTCCTCGGAGGGCCATCTCGCCTTCAGGAATCCTTTGCTTCTGTCTGTGAGTACCATCATCTACCACCTCCATGACCAGACCTCCGGCATACTCCGTTCCTCTGGGCCATTACTGAGTGTCCTCTGTTACCTTCCTCATCTCTACTACTTGAGTGCTTTAGTCTACTCTGCTTCTCTGCTACTAGTGCTTCTATCTTCACCACCAGATTCACGGCGTATCCCGCTTGCGGGTCACTACCGGATCGCTAGCCACTCCACTACCGAAGCATCTCCACTCCAGACAATTTGCCCCGGTGTACCCCGCTCTGCGGACCACTACCAGGAGGACCAGCATCACACCACCTCACTCCAGACTAAGCTTCTACCCACTTTGTGGGATATCTATGTTCCTGCTTAATAAAGATATTCCTCTGTGTCTGTCTGTTATGGCTAGAGCCTGTCGTAGTGAGTCCCCACAGGGCTCCTCCCTGTGGGTGGAGTCGACTCTCACTGTAACCCCAGGAGTCCACAACCACACCGAATTATAACAATCTGCCGTTCTATGCAGGACACCCCATTCTTCTGTCAATGATGACATCTTGCCGCTTCGTGCGATTTACCCCCAAACCATATGTTTAGAGTAGTATTAATTATTAACAATCAAAACCAAGCAACTGTCAAACCCATAATAAAATTACTGCTAGCAATATTTTTACAGGGTGAGCAGCCTTCTTGATAATTCAGATAATGCTGTTGCTTGAACATGCTTTGTTTTTGGACTTGGCCGTAGAAGCAGTCCTGCACTTTTTCCCTAATGTCTGCGTTTCAAGACCCTGGAGCATAAAAGTCAGGGCCCAGAGCTGGCTGTCGTCTGAATCCAATTCCCTCATACAACCTTTTCTTAATTTCCAACTATAGCCTTTAGGGATCCATAGTTTTATCCCCAGCCTATTTTAATTCATTTACTGTTTTTATCTTCACTACCCCTTCTGGAAGGGCATTCCAGGTATCCACCACCCTTCCCATAAAGAAAAAGTTCTGACCCTGGTTCTGAGAGTCCCTCCTGAAGTTTCATATTGTGACCCCTAGTTCTACTGCTTGCTTTCCTGTGGAAAAGGTTTGAGGTACCTGCATCATTAAAACCTTTCAAGTATCTGAAGCTCTATGTTATATCCCCCTGCATCACCTCTCTTACAAGGAATACTATTTAGGTCCTTGAGCCTGTCATCATATGTCCTCTGATACAGACCCCAAACCATTTTGGCCTCCTTTCTTGGACTGCCTCTGACTTGTCTCTATCCTTTTTGAGAGAGGGTTTCCAGAACTGAACACAATACTCCAGGTGAGGCCTCACCAATGACCTGTACAAGGGCATTACCACCTCCTTTTTCTTACTGGTTATTCCTCTCTCTATGCAGCCCAGCATTTGTCTGGCTTTAGCTATCGCCTTTTCACATTGCTTCGCCAATTTCAGATTGCCAGACACTATTACCCCAACATCGCTCTCTTGGTCTGTGCACATTAGTCTTTCACTCCCCCATCACATACAGCTCTTTCGGATTACCACATCCTAGATGCATGACTCTGCACTTCTTGGCATTGAATCCCAGCTGCCACTCTTCAAGCTTTCTTAAATCACTTTTCATTCTCTCTACTCCTTCAGGCATATCCACGCTATTGCAGATGTTAGTATCATCAACAAATATACAAATTGTACCTTCTGTCCCTTCCCCAATAGCTTAGAATTGCTACTACATATATAAAAAGGGAAAAAACCTCTTGTAAAGGCTCATGGCAACATAGACCAACAGAGGCTAGCTCTGACTGAGCTGGAAGTCAAAAGGAATAGGAAGAAACCAAAAAATTATATATACAATATGAAATAATTCAATATTTTCAAAAGTCATGTATGAAAAGAAAAGTGACAAATGTTTTAATTACTTTTGTTTCCTGAGCTTTTTCTCATTACACTTTTCTTAGTCTCTCCTTTGCTTCCATTGTCTCTGTCTTCTCATGGCTCCCTTTCTGATTCTCCTTTCCATGGCATAGCATCCATAGTTCTCCAGCAATCAAAGATGCTGTTGCCAGAGTCTAGGGCAGAGCTTCTCAGCAGTTCCTTCCGTGCCGCAGCAGCAAGAGGCCCAGACCCTCTGCCTCCCCTTTCCCCCAGGTGTGCTAGTATCCCCTTCACATCCTTCCCCTGATCCCACCTCCTGGGGCACCACTTAATGATACTCCTGTTGGCCATGCACAGATTAGGAAAACGGATGCTCGTAAAATAAGCGTCCATTTTCCGAATCCACTGACAGCCACTTCTCTTGGGCGCCTGCTGCCAAGGAGGTGTTAGGGGCTCACATTTGTCCCTAGCACCTCTTTGGCAGCACGACCCCTCATTTAAATATTCAGTCTTGGGCCCAGGAGAGGTGCTGGGCGAGCATTAAGAAAGTAGGCGCTCAAGACTGGGCACCCATTTTCTGCGCTGATTCATTGCATCAGCCCCCAAAGGTGGCATATGAAGCCAGGCTTCAGCATACCACAATCCCAGCCAATCTCCGGGTTTTCCCTTCCCTTCCTTTCTTTACCACTAGAGAGCCTCTAACTCATTTTTATAAAATGTTGTTACTGGTTTTGTAAGCACACACTCTCATGTGTTACTTATATCCTACTTACCAGAAGTTTACTGCGGTTCCTTTAACCATAGTCGTGCATAGGAAAAAAGTACAGAGCTTTCTGGAATCTGAAGGGTGAAGCAAACTCTTTCCTGGTTCTCTCACTTTCGTTTCAGTTGCACTCAGGGATTCCTGGAAATCACAAAGTATCAGCAGCAGGGACGTGACTGACAAAAATAAAACATAACCTTTAGAACAGAAACCCATCAGTATGTTTATCGTTTCTTATCCAGCTCTACCTGTATGAAGGTAAACATGAGTTTGCTAAAGGCTGATGGCTTTAATCAGTTTGGGTAGAACTAAAATAAGAAAGGTCACACTCCAAAACCCAATGAATCCTTCAGCATAAATCACATATAAAAAGTAGACAATCCTGTTTTATTGTATAATATACAGACACACTATGATAATAACTTTAAAATGAGTGTGCGAGTACACGCAAGTGTACATACACAGGAATTTAAAATCATGAGCGCAATTATGCGCACAAGATTTAAAATACACCCATCGCATGTGTGCCCCTAATTTTAAGAGTTTACGCGGGCAAACAAAATCGCCTTACATTCCTTAGGATTTTGTTGGCTTTAACACATACAGGTAAGTAGATTTTAAAACATGCTTGCGTGAAGGACATTCCCATTTTAACAATAAGTGCTCCAGTTTGCTCAGTCTGTCTTGAGGTCATCCTGACCCTCTGGTCTCATCCTGCACTCCCCCAGTTTATCCAGACCCCGTCACCCAGTCGAATTGGGCCTTATCAGAAATTTCAGTAGACTCTCGCCTCATCAGGAGCAGAGAGAACATACATGGATAACAGACTGTTGCGTGCTGCGGCGGCCAGTTTTAAAATACAGAACAACACGCATAAATGTTGGGCCCACACTGGAAAGCCCAATGCTCCGCCCCCAACTCTGCCCCTTTTACACCCCCCCTCACACGGGCACATACATACATAATTTCCAGCTTTTAAAATACGCGCTGCTTGCATGCAGCCCAGATACTCGCATATATGGGCCTCTTTGCACAAGCAATGCTTATAAAATAAACCATTTATGCCTTCCTACGAGGACTACTCCTCCGTGTGATGAAATCACATAATTTTCACAGGTGGCTATAACAATCATAATCTGCCCAGTTTCTCTAACTTTGCAGCCATATCTGAATGATCTATACATCAGCTGCAATTTAAGTTTCAACTTGCCCCTGAAGCATACAAATAGTTTGTCAAAATGCTGTAAGTGTCAGACTCATCTTCCATTAATAAGTATGGACTTATACCTGACTGCTATCCAATTGAGTGGTTTTTATTGTAATCCTGAATGTATCGCTTCATGGGTGGTAGTCGCTGATAAGGGAGTGCTGGTCACTCCCACAGTGGTCCCTCCTGTTATGATTTGTGAGTTTCGTGAGGCGAGGTCTGGCACAGCAGGAGATCTAGGAGAGAGTCTGTGGAAGATCTAGGAGCGGGGGTGAGGAACTCAGCGAGCAGAGATCCTACAACAAACTTAGTAGGTCGAGAAGCAGTACCTGGACAAAGACCTCCAAGAGGGTATCGCTAGGCAAGGCTGAGGAGCGGGAGGCGTGAAGCAAGGAGCGCAAGAGGATTGCAAAGACACCACTGGGGGGGGGCGGAGGGGGCGTGAACAGCGTAGCAAGAGAGCGGTACTGATTGCGATGATGTAGGTTACCCAGTGGAGCGGGGAAGCCAGAGTCAGGTTTCAGGTGATGACGTAGTAGCCCGAGGAGCGGGGAGTTTTGGCAATCGCCAGTTGTTGACGTAGGCACAGCCCTGAGTAGCGGGGAAGTGCAGTCTCTGGAGTAAAATGTAGGCACCTGCCCCAAGGAGTGGGAAAGCACAAATAATCTCTGGAGAAGAACGTAGACCACTACCTCAAGGAGTGGGGAAGCATAGGTTGTCTCTGGAATAGAATGTAGGCCACTGCCGAGGAAGCGGGGAAACTACAGGCTGTCTCTGGAGTAGAACGTAGGCACAATCCCGAGGAGTGGGGATGCACAGAGATAGAACTCCCAAGTGGTGAGGGCATCTCGGAGGCAACCCCAGGAGCGGTAGGAAGCCGGCGGTAAAACCGGGGAGGTGCAGGCTAGCCCGTGGAGTAGGGAACTAGAAGACCGAGTCATCAGATATCACACACAGGAACCCCAAGGAGCGGGTACCTGAACCAGGGGTCCTGAGTCCGAGAAAGATCCGAAAGTCACCACAGATCCAGAGAGACAGGAACTCGTAGAGTAGCGATGGAATTTGTTGCCAAGTCACTAGCAAGAGGCGAAGGCAGTGCTTAAGAAACCCTGATCAAATGATGTCAGTCTGGGACGCCCCAGAGGTTCCTGCCGTAGGATCTTTAAAAGAGGGCCTGGTGGCAAGCGCGCGCACCTAGGAAGGCCTGGAGTCGACGTGAGTGGCAGCGGCATCCTGGCCGCCACAAGGAACCTTGAGGTACGCGGCGGCAGAGGCTGGCTCCCACTGCGAGTAGGCCCAGAGAGGGAAGTGGAACAGCACAGGGTGTGAGTAGATGCGGTCGCAGCTGTCTGCGACCGATGGTCATAACACCTCCCTGTGCTTCACTCAAAAGTAGTGTAAAATAGCACTGTGGGATGATGGTTGTCTTTAGTGGGCACTAGGTTAAGTGTCGTGCCTTCCAAGATGGAAAAAGCAAAGTGACCTGGCCTAGTGTAGATAGTGATTAGCTTGCTGGCAGGCACCTTGGTCAAAAGGTCTGCTATTGTGGTGTTAGGAGATGAAAAAGGGCCAGATGTTGAGGAGCTGTGGGTTGCACCGAGACCATGGTATTGTAGAGGCAGGTGGTTGTCATGTCTCCTAATCCCATAGCTAGTTGAAAAAAAGGCTCCCTGCAGACCAAAATGATAAGGGGAATGTATCAGCTCCCCTATGAGGAAAGTAAAGAGGTTAGGACTTTTCATCTGAAGAAGAGGCGGCTGAGGGGGGATATGATAGAGGTGCTTAAAATCATGAGTGATCTAGAACGGGTAGATGTGAATTGGTTATTTAGTCTTTCAGATAATAGAAAGACAAGGGGGCACTCCATGAAGTTAGCATGTGGCACATTTAAAACAAATCGGAGAAAGTTCTTCTTCACTCAATGCACAATTAAACTCTGGAATTTGTTGCCAGAGGACGTGGTTAGTTCAGTTAGTATAGCTGTGTTTAAAAAAGGATTGGATAAGTTCTTGGAGGAGAAGTCCATTTCCTGCTATTAATTAAGTTGACTTAGAAAATAGCCACTGCTATTACTAGCAACAGTAACATGGAATAGACTTAAATTTTGGGTACTTGCCAGGTTCTTATGGCCTGGATTGGCCACTGTTGGAAACAGGATGCTGGGCTTGATGGACCCTTGGTCTGACCCAGTATGGCATGTTCTTATGTTGTTATGAATACTTGGGAGTAGAGGGACGTATGTGGGATTAGGAGTCCCTGCCATTGCTGGGTTGGAATTGGGCACAGCTGGTGATACGTGTCCGGTGGCCCTTAGGACATCTATTACTGGAGGGAAGGTGGTAGGGTCTTTTTCCCCCATTTTGCTCTTTGGAGTGCTCCTTGGCATAATGTCTGCCAAGTGGTTTCAGAAAACAAAGAAATTAGGAGTCCAAAAACAAGAAGGGAATGAAAGAGTGGGGGAGGTCTGTGAGAAGGGCAAAGGATAAAAAAAAAAAGAATAATGCTTTTGAAATCAGTCAAGGAAGGGGGGGTGGGAGAGAGGAGGACCTTTTGGCTGTGTTGACCTCACACAGGCTCGGTCTTGTGGAGAATGCTTCCTTTGCTTTTGCAAGCTTTAGTTGGGGTAGTCAAAGGGGAAAGAGGTTGCTAACAAAATTAAAAAACAGTTTGCTTCAGCTTGGGGTGGGGGCATTCCTCCTGGACACAGCACCCTGGGCAGTTGCCTGCTCTTCTGACATTCCTGGTTCCCCTCTCTCTTTCCACCATCTCTGCCCAGCATGCTTCTGCCTCCTGAGATCATGTGTGAGAGATGGAGTATATATGTGTGTTTGTGTGTGAGAGAATGAATGTGTCTGTGTATGAGAGAGAGACACAGGAAAACGTTTGTGTTCCAACCCCCCTCCCTAATAATCCACAAGATAAAAAGCAGGGAGAGCTGAGTGTCAGGGGGCCTCTTCACTGTCCTGAGGGCTGAAAGAGAAACTGTTGCCTGTGTGCAGCCTGTCAATTCATTATTGGCCTTTAAAGCATTCACAGATAAAGTGATTAGGCAGTTCACTAGCAGGATCCAAAAATGTATGCAAATGAGGGACACCATCTCTCTTCTCCATCCCCCCCCCCCCCCCCCCACCCCCCTTGGTCTTCAAGTGTCCAGTCCTGGTCTGTGGAAAAGGTAGCAACCCTAAGAGATATACCATGTCAGAAATGATATTCAAGTGTGATGATTCAGAAGAACTGAAGGATTCTTAATGAACCGAGAAGATACTAGAGCAAATTGACAAACTTAAGAGTAACAAATCACCTGGACCAGATGATATATGTCTACTTACTTCTTGCTTAGAGAACACATTTCTCCTTCTTTGCACCAACATCACTGGCTTCCTGTCAAATACAGGATTCAGTTTAAACTTATGACTCTTATACTTAAGCTTCTTTATTCCATTGACCCTGCTTCTTTGGTTAAAAATATAAAGTATGTTCCAATGTGGTCCCTAGGTCAGCTGATAACGGACTTTCTTCTTATTCTCTCTGTTAAAATGTATCACTTGCAGACCATTCGTTCTAGAGTAGAGCATTTGCTGTCTCCAGCCCCACATTGTGGAATGAGTTGCTCTTAGAGTTGAGAAATCTCTCTGATCATTTATTATTTTGGTTTGCCTTTTCTTTGAAATTTTACTAGTCATTTTTATGTTATTGCATTATTTGTTGTATTGTATTAATTTTTATATGATGCATTGTTTGCTTGTAACTGTTACCGTTTAGCACAGTTTTTCTGCTATATGCAATGTAGAAAAATTTGTAAAAATAAAAATAAATGTGAGTGTGGACCTTTGGACCGAGAAGTTGAAGCTACCTGCAGGGTGGAGGCCTGTAGGTCTCCACCATCAATAGGTGGATCTGGATGAGATAGAGGCCCAACTGGAGCTTCACCTCTACCAGCCCCACGTTCCCTTTGGGTTGAGCTTTTGGGTTCCAGGGCTAGCAGGACTTTGGTGCTGGTGTCTGCTGGTTGATAGATATATGAGCATAACAGGACTGAAACAGGAGAAGACAAGGCATATCCAGTAGCAGGCTATGGTCGGAGGCAAGCAGCAGTCAGGAGGGTTCAGAAGTCTGACCGAGGTCAATATCAAGTATCCCTCTGAAGGAAAGGAAGGGTGGATAGTCAGGGTAAGTAGGAATGGAGGAAAGAGAGAAACAGGAGGCAAGGCACACTGAAGAGCTGAAAAGTCACAGATGCGGAGACAA